>NC_043716.1:8411808-8498551 GCF_006229205.1 Suricata suricatta | reverse complement strand
CCCCCCCCCCCCCCCCCCCCCGCTTGTACTCTCTCTCTGTCTCTCTCTCTCTCTCAAAAATAAAACAAAAACATAAAAAAAATGATGGGACAGGGAGAGATTGTAAGGACAGGTCTGAATCAAACTAATTCTGACCTTGGAGGCCTAAGTGTCAGCTTCTCAGACCACCCTTGTAACGCCCAATCAGGAAAGACCAGCTAACACCTTTAACATTTCTAAGGGCGGGGCTAAAGGTGGAGGTTAAGACTAGTCCCGCCCTACGTGAGGGTCCTGGGTCCGCTCTGTAATTGGTTAAAGTTACTGTCAATGATGGGATGCTATAGTGATTGGACCCCTGTACCTGTGTCACAGTTTCCTGTAACTCCCCCTTCCCAAACTCATAAAAGGCCCTGCCCCGCCATGTTCGGGGCTCACTCCACGTGGATCCAGTGTGTTGTTAAAGGCTGGCCAGGCCTAAATTCGTGATAAAGCCCTTGGCTTTTGCATGCGTGATTTGGCCTCCCTGGCGGTCTCTGGTTTTCGGGGGGCGATATTAAAATCTGGGTACAACAAGATCTGATAACCAGCAATGGCGGGTCTTCACATCCCACATACTGTGTCTCTTGTACAGCATTTGTCATTACCTGGTTGATGGAGACAGTGCCTGCCCACTTAGGGCCATCTACAGTCACTGGCACCGCTGTCCTGCTTCCGTGCAGGGTCCACCCTGCCCCCCAGAAGTGTGTGTCGATGACGTCTTGGGAAACCCCGAAGCCAGAGCCCGGGGCACCTGTCATTTGCTAGGAACAGGAATAACTGGAGATACAGGGCTCCCCAAGTGGCCCCACCTTTTGTAGTAATCCGGAGGGCCTTCCCCTGGGGTGACTCACTCAGAGAGGTCCTCATTTGGTCCTCAGGAGTCCTTTTCTCCTTTTATGGCTGTCTGCAGGCGAGGGAGAAAGCCCTGGTCTCTGGCTACCTACCCTCTGGGAGTCATCCTGTGCTCTGGATGAGGAGGGGCTGACCGTGCCCCTTGCCAGGCTGTGTTCCCTTGCGCCTTCCACCACCTTTAACCAAGCACTTCCCTTTCTCCTTTTCCCTGGGACAGGTCACTGCGTAAGCCTTTTATTTATTTGTTTATTTATTCTAATGTTTATAATTAAAAAAATTTTTTAATGTTTATTTTTGAGAGAGAGAGACACAGAGTGTGAGTGGGGAGGGTCAGACACACACACACACACACACACACACACACAGAATCAGAAGCAGGCTCCATGCTGTGAGCTAGCTGTCAGCACAGAGCCTGACATGGGGCTCAAACCCACAAACCACGAGATCATGACCTGAGCTGAAGTCAGACGTTTAACAGACTGAGCCACCCAGGTTCCCCAATGTTTGTTTATTTTTGAGAGAGCGAGAGAGCACAAGTCGGCGGCGGGGGGGGGGGGGGACAGAGAGAGAGAGAGTGAGAGGGAGACACAGAATCTGCAGCAGGCTCCAAGCTCTGAGCTGTCCGCATAGAGCTGGATGCGGGGCTTGAACCCATGAACCACGAGATCATGACCTGAGCTGAAGTCAGATACTTAACCGACTAAGCCACCCAGGCATCCCTGTGTAAGCCATTTATTTATTTATTTATTTATTTATTTATTTATTATTTTTAATATGTAGTTTATTGTCATATGGTTTCCATATCACACCCAGAAGAGCACTGTATAAGCCATTTAGATAGACCAAGATTCCATTACAGAACCCCCATCCCCAAATAGGTCTGGGGTGGGGGGGCATGTCTCAAGGCTCCCTCAGCTCCCAAGTCCATATCCCAGGTCCTGAGCATAACAAAGAAGTTCCCTGCCACCTGCAGAGTGAGACAAAGCCTCCTTTGGCCTCTCTGTCCCCTCTCGAGGGGCCGAGGGGCCGAGGGGCCGGGCTGGGCCGGAAAGTCCCCAGGCTTCAGTAGGAAGAAGCAGAGACCGTTTACACCCTCTGACTTCCCTTAGGGCGAAAAGACACACAGCTTCAAAAGCAGACAGAACCTACTGAAAGGAGTTAAAACGATTCTTTTTGCTCAGACTCAGACCCTTGTGGAAGGTGGGGTTGGGCCTTGAAGGTTGCAAAGGTTTGGGCTTTATGTGCTGGCACATTTCTTGGCAGAAGAGTGCCCAGGGAGTCTCCGGAGGGGAGGACGAAGCAGGCGGTGGGGATCAGGGCGGGCAAACCCCAGGTTCTCAGGTGGCGCTTGGCTTGGGCAGGAGGGCCCTGCCGTCAGGTGTGACAAATGTGGGACCGGAAGCTGCCACTACCCAGGGCAAGAAGGGCAACCTCGAAGGCCTGGCCGGTGTGCGTGGAGCACAGGCAACGTGCCGGCTGTCAGAACAAGTTCATGTTCACACATGCGGTGTCATTCAGTCCTCACAAGCCCCCTGTGAGTGAGGGGCTTCCGTTGTCCCCATTTCACAGGTGGGGAAATGGGAGTCAGGAGGTGCTATGTACCCTGGGGTCCCCGCCCTTGGCTCCAGCTCGTTCTCCTTGTAAGGTTGTTCTGGGGACAGATGGGCCGGGCTCCACTGCACTGACAGGTGGCTTGATGGCATCGTCTGTGACCTGGAGGCAGTGGTGCTCACCTGCTGCGGGGGTGCTCAGGACGGTAGGAGGTGTTCCATCGAGATGCTTGGTGTGCTGACCAGTCACAGCACAGCAGAGCGCCCCCGGCATTGGTGTGGATCTGTGCCGAGTTCGGCCCCAGGAGGTGCTGGCACACAGCTTACCCTTCCTGTGAACTTCACATCCTATAGGCTGGTTTCCCACGCAGCTCCCAAGGTCGAATTCTCCTTTCCGTGGGAGAAGGGCGAATAGCACATCGCTCCTGGGGGCATTCTGTGGGCACTCGGTAACTTGCTCTTCCTTCTCCTCAGGCTGAACTTCGGGACACCCAGGCCGAGCTGGAACGGAAACTCAGGTTGAATGAAAACGCCATCGCCAGGCTCCAAGCCAACCACAAATCCGTGTTGGTAAGGCTGGCCCATCGCGGGTTGTGGGACATGGGGCTACAGTCCCAGCCTCCGTGTCCCTGGGCTCCTTGGGGGTTCTCGGCAGATGGGGATTATAGGTACTGAAACGGTTGGCTACACCATGGGATGGCCTCACCTCACTGTGAGCCTCTGCTATGAAATTAGTTTAAGATTCAAAATTGGCAAGTGATTTTCTTTTTAATAATACAGAGTAGAGCAAGTCTAATTCTATACCAACAGCATCCTTGTTCTTACATTTGTATATGCTTTTTTGACCAGGAGAAAGGGGTGTGTGTGGGAGCCAAATGGGTAGCTAGCTAGAACTCCAGGAATCAGCCAGAGTCTGGGTTTCTTCCCTCATGGGAGAGTGTTTTGCATGTGAGCGTTAGCAGTCCTGTGTCTTGGCAGCCAGAAAAAGGAGTGGAGAACTGCTTGATTAGTGGATGGTGACTTGATAAGCCCAATGATGTGCCAGGCTACTTAGTTTTAATCTCTCTCACATATGGCCATTTTCTGTATAAAGTATAAGTAGGGCCAGACAGTTCCACAAATATTTCTCATTAGTGGAAAGCCAATTGCCATCACTCAGAAAGGATTCCCAAACACTTAAGCTATGGTAGTGAGTCAGCATCATCATCTTTGCATACCACAAATGATTCTATCCATCCATCCATCTTTCCATCCATCCATCCATCCATCCATCCATCCATCCATCTTTCCATCCATCCATCCATCCATCCCTCCCTCCCTCCCTCCATCCATTCATCCATCCATCCATCCATCCATCCATCCATCCATCCATCTTTCCATCCATCCATCCGTCCGTCCGTCCGTCCGTCCGTCCATCTGTCCATTCATCCATCCATCCATCCATCCATCCATCCATCCATCCATCTATCCATCCATCTTTCCATCCATCCATCCATCCATCCGTCCATCCATCCATCCATCCATCCATCCACCTGTCCGTCCATCCATCCATCTTTTCATCCATCCATCCATCCATCCATCCATCCATCCATCTTTCTATACATACATACATACATACATACATACATACATACATTTCAACTTAATTTCCTCCTTCTCAATGTTTACAACTAACTAGCTGTGAAAGATCAATACCTCTTTTGCACCCACATCAGCTTATGAAAGGAAGAAAAATAATTGTTCCCTTAAAGTCTTACAAGCCTTCAGAATTGTTGATTTCCAAGCTCAAGATCATCTAGAGAACCACATGGAACATCTTGCCTTTTCAGACAGTTTGATCCCTACTAAGCTCTTCTTATAATTATGTGGTAACTTGAGGAGGTAGTTACCACAATGGCCACCATGTACAAGGGACATGAACACACAGACAGAACACTGGCCTTGCCTGGGGCACCCAGATTGATGGAAAAGGAGGACCTGGCATTTTTGGCCCCTGGAGCTAAAAAAATTAGCACATTTACAGGCATGTGCACCGTCCTCAACCTCATTAAACCATTAACTTTGGTATGTTTGTGGCCCCTGTCTCTTTAGGCTTTATTTGTCATCATTTGGGCAGTAAGTGATATGCCTTGCACATTCCATTTGCATGAAAAGAAGAAGTATTTCTCCATTAAACAGTTTAGGAATGAGAGGTCACGTAGGATAGCAGCAGAGTCAACCTGTCAACATCAGTTGAGGCCTCCCATCCACCGCCCTTTCTTAGGAGGGCCTTGGTGGAGAAGAGGGGATTGGGACCCTCAAGTCTGTCTTTAGACTTCTACGAGAAGCTTCTGGTTCATTATTGTTATTATTATTATTATCTTAGAGAGAGAAAAAGAAAGAGTTTGGACGGGGAGAGGGGCAGAGAGAGAGAGGGAGTTCTGGAGTCCCGCCCCAGCAGGTCCAGGGTTCCCTGAAGGATGGGTGGTGTTGGCAAGAGAGAGTGAGAGAGCCTCGAGTTTCTTTCTGATCACCAGGCAAGCGTCTCTGCTCTGTCTGTTTTGTGTCTTTTTTTATTGGTCAAGTTATAACATGACATCGGAGAATAGAATTTTTTGTAGTGGCTAATTCTTTGTGATAAGATACTTTGATCATCGAAAGTGTATAGAAACAGGTTTTACAGAAGTGCTCTTGTAGAACCATCCCATTCATTCTTGGCCGTCAGTCCCCCAGATTAAGAAAGTAACAAACTCATCTCATTTTGTATGGGTTGGTTTGTTGACAATATTTATGACTTTTGTCTTTAATTAACAAGTTACAGCCGAGTCATGTAACACACTTACAGTGAGGTTGAGTAAATCCTACAACCAAGAAAATACCAGGATGTTTTTAGTAAAAAATAGGATAGCATACATATTATTTAAGTTAGTAGTGCTAAGATTAAAACATAGGTTAAGTTGTATCTAGATAGGCAAGAGTGATTTTGTGTGGCTCATAAACCACAAGAGAAAGAATGTTTGTTAACAAGTTGCTAGAGAAAGCCCTTTCTTTGATGTAAGCACAATGGGGACCCTATGTGTGTTGACCTTGCACCTGGGTTTATGTTTTAGTTACTCTTATCCATCCTCATTACCTGTCCTCATTACAGATGTCAGTGTAAGGGAAGGTATTTGTGACTCCAGTAGCAAAGACATATGTAGCAACTTATGTCCGGTCCTTGTCTGTTTCTTATCTCTAAGTTAGTCTCTTCTTCTCCTGGCCAGAGTTAATTGTAACTTTTGTGTTCTTAGCGCCCCCCCGCCTCCCCCCCCCCCCCCCCCCCCCCCCCCGTCCCTTATAATTTATGTCTTGGGTCTGCAAGGCTCATTAGAAGAGCCTTTTGGCAAATATTTACAGTGCTTTGATCTAAAATCTCTTATGCAGGGGCAGGAATATGCTTTTTCTTATGGGGTAACTGTGTGGGGACTATGGGTCTGACTTGGAACATTGTGAGGCCTAATCAATAACAGCAGTACCATTCCCAGTATGAGCCAATAATAGAAGGAGATACCAGTTTCTCTTCATGGCAGAAGCTGCGCAAACATCTGCCATTCCTCACTCTGACTGTGTCATCCAGCAAGGCCGATGCAGCTCCCAGCAAGGGAGAATGAGAGAATCCCAAGCAGGCTCCATGCTCAGTGTGAAGCCCGACACAGGGCTCGATCCCATGACCCCGGGATCATCACCTGAGCCAAAATCAAGAGTTGGATGTTTAACCGACTGAGTCAGCCAGGCACCCCCAGTCAAGGAATTTTGAAGAACAAGATTTATTACTCAGCGGTCCTTGAGGACAGACACAGTTCTGCCCGAAGGTCACATGGTGACACCATGAAGTGGCCGGCAGGGAGAGAGGAGGGGAGAAAGTGCAGACCTGGAGTCTGCCTTTACTGGGGCCAAGGGAGGTGTCTAGAGTGTCCTGGGTGGTTCACTGCTAATTAGCTTATTTAAAGCATGAGAGGGGGAATTTGGACCCGGGAAGAAATGGGGTCACTCAAGGGACCAGTTATTTTGGATTCAGCCTGGGCTTTCGGAAAGGGGGAGCTTCCTGCGTGGGGCTGGCCCGATTCCTTATCTGGCTGTTTTGCTTGTAGCTGTGCCACACACCTGGCACTATGTTCATTCCAGGCGGATGTCCTTTGAAATGGACGCTTCAGGGACGCCTGGGTGGATCAGTCAGTTAAGCATCTGGCTCTTGATTTCAGCTCAGATCTCACAGCTGGTGAGTTTGAGCCCTGCATTGGTCTTTGGGTTGTCAGTGTGGAGCCCGCCTGAGCTTCTGCCGGAGTCCCACTCCAGCAGGTCCAGGGTCCCCTGAAGGATGGACGGTGTCAGCAAGAGAGAGATGAGAGAGCCACAAGTTTCCTTCTTGGTCACCAGGCAGACATCTCTGTTCAGTCTGCTTTGGTGTCTTTTTTTTATTGGTTAAGCAATAACATGACATCAGAAAATAGAAATTGTTTACAGTTTCTAACTCTTAGTGATAAGGTGTTTCAATCATCAAAGATGTACAGAAACAAATTTTACAGAAGTATTTTTGTAGAACCATCCCAATTTATTTTTGGCATCAGTCCCCAAGGTTAAGAAAGTAACAAACCCATCTTATTTTGTATGGGTTGGGTTTTGGCCAATAATTATGACTTTGTTTTTAATTAACATGTTATAACCAAGTCATGTAATGTATTTACATCAAGGTCAAGTAAATTTTACAATCAAGAGAATAAAAAGATGTTTTTAGTAAAAACCAGGATAATATGCATATTACTTAAGTTAGTAATGCTAAGACTAAAACATAGGTCAAATTGCATATAGATAGGCTGGGAGTTATTTTATCTAGCTCATAAATCACAAGAGAAAGAATGTTTGTGAACAAGTTGCTAGAGAAAGCCCTTTCCTTGATGTAAGCATAATGGGGGTCCTGTGTGTGTTGACCGTGCACCTGGGTTTCTAATTTCTTATCCATCCTCATAGCTGAAGTCAGTACGAGGGAGGGTATTTGTGACTCCAGTAGCGAAAATATATGCAGCAACTGATGTCTGGTCCTTGTCTGTTTCATATCTGTAAGTTAGGCTCTTTTTCTCTGGGCCAGAGTTAATTGTGACTCTTACGTTCTTAGCCTCCCTTAGGTCTTGGGTCTGCAAGGCTCATTAGAAGAGCCTTTTGGCAAACATCTGCAACCCTTTGATCTAAAATCCCTTATGCAGGGGCAGGAAAATGCCTTTTCTTATGGGGTAACTGTGTGGGGAATATGGGTCTGACTTGGAACATTGTGAGGCCTAATCAATAGCAACAGGCTTAATTTCACATGAGCAGTAGTAGCAGAAATAGATACCAGTTCCGCCTCTCATGGCAGGAGCCGTGCAATGTCTGCCATTTCCTTCCTGTGACCCTGTCATCCAGCAAGGCTGGGGCGGCTCCCGGCAAGCTTCTCTGCCTCCCTCTCTGCCCCTCCCCTGCTCACTCTCCCTCCCTTAAGAGTAAATAAATAAACATTAAAAAAATAAATGGATGCTTCAGGGATGGCAAATTTCATGTTGGGCAAGTATGGGAAGCTGCTGTTCTCCACGGTCTCTTTTCAGTCTATGCTCTCTGCCTTCTTCCTTAGTCCCCATTACCAGCTCATTTATTTCCAGCTCCATTCAGCTGCCCCTACGTGGAGGAAGCCAATAGACAATGGGGCAGTTAGATGAAAATGACAGTGTAGGGAGAAGCTCTACCCAGCTCCCCACTGCTTGTTCCTATAAGATGGCCCTTGCTTCCTTTCCCCTCCACTTCCTCCTGTCACCATCAGATCAAAGACTGAGCTGCCACTAGGCGTTCTTGTGGACCACGTTCCTGAGCCTTGGCCGAGCAGGGTCTCTGGCCAAGCAGTCGCCCTCTTACCTGGTGTTATCATTTCTCCCCCTCTCCCTCCAAACCTAAGGCTTCCACATGCCCTGTGCCCAGAGTGCCATCCTTTTGGAGTCTTTTCCTTACCAGGCCCCTCTTCTTCTCCTCCTCCCCTCCCCCATCTTCCCTGCCAGGGGACAGAGGTGGGAGGTACCCTGGCAGCCTTAGCTGCTGAGGCACCTGATTGCTCTTGGATGGGATTGGTGTGGGTGGGAGACTGAGGCAGGCCGAGAACGAGCTCTTGGTGTGGGGTGAGGTGAAGGGAATAGGAGCAAAGGAAAGCATGTCCAAGACCGTGAGATGAGGTTTAGCAAGGTGACCCGTGTTTGTGCAATGAGATGAAATCAGACAGCATCAGAGGCGCTGTCAGTGCCGGTCCTTCAGAACCATTTACACTTGGATTGAGGTTATGAACGTGATCTCGACTGAAGGCGTTTATAAAGGCTGTTCATCCTCAGAAAGGATAGAGTGCCCGTGCGCACACACAAATGCCATCATGCAAGCCCTTAGCGTTTATCACATGGGCTTTGTTCTGTGTTTTACTTGGACGTCACGTTCTGTTCTACACACGTATGCTCATCCTGCTGCGCTCAGGTGCCTAACACCCTAAACATGTGCTTGGTAGAGACACCATGAGCTTAGACGGATGTGCTTTTGGTTCTGATGGACTCAGTGAGCGGTTTAACCTGATGTAATGAAATCCTGAGATAGCGAATTCATGCTACTGATTTGTACGAAGGAGCCACATTAGTCATTTACCACGAGAAATGTAACTCTCAAGTATGCCGAATGCACGCATTGCCCTGGCGGGAAAATCCATTTCGGAAACTTGAACGGTAACCCCCAGACTGTCAGAGCTGGAGGGGGGTCTCAGAGGTCATCAAATGTGTGAGAGGTGATGGTGCATAAGTAAGTAACAGCACCCGGAAAACGAAATTCTTTTTTTCTAGGAACCTAGGATTCATATGAGAATAAAAAGCTGCCTTTTTAACTTCTTTTAAAAAGTTTATTTATGTTTGAGAGGGAGAGAGACAGAAAGTGAGCAGGGGAGGGACAGAGAGGGGGAGACACAGAATCCAAAGCAGGCCCAGGCTCTGAGTTGTCAGCACAGAGCCCGATGCGGGGCTTGAACTCCCAGACCGTGAGATCATGAACTGAGCTGATGTCAGAAGCTTAACCGACTGAGCCACCCAGGGGCCCCAAAGGCTGCCTTTTATAACAGGAAATTGCTCCCCAGTTTAGGGGTTGCTTGGACTTACGGTTTTGTGTGTTGAGCTTCGATAAAGTTGACCGCCTTGCTAACGACTTCTTCACCGCCCCCCCCCCCCACAGGTGTCAGTGTCGGAGGTGAAGGAGGCGGCTGAGGAGAAGTTTGGGGAACTGCTCGCTGCCGTGAGGAAGGCCCAGACTGACGTGATGCTCTTCTTGGAGGAGAAGGAGCAGGTGGCGCTGAGCCAGGCCAACGGCATCAGGACGCACTTGGAGCACAGGGGCACGCAGATGGCACAGAGGAAGCAGGAGCTGGAGAGGATCGCCACCATCAGTAACACGGTCCTGTTCCTGGAGGTACGGGGCGGGGGCGGCCGTCTCCGGAGCGGGGGCACCTCGCTCTGCTGGGTCTGCGCCACATGTGGGGGATATGGGACTAGAACCTCTTAAAAAATTAAAAAAAAACTTTTTTTTAAAGCTTATTTACTTATTTTGAGAGAGAGCCAGGGAGAGAGAATCCCAAGCAGGTTCCGTGCTGTCAGCGCAGAGCCTGATGCGGGGCTGGGACTCCCAAACTCCCAGACTCACGAGATCATGACCTGAGCCACCCAGGCACCCCTAAAACTGCTCTTTGATAAATGGGGTGCATGGGGAGCTGTGGGGCCAGAGAGAAGCTGGTCTTAGCAGAGTACAGGAATGCAGGAGCTGAAAGGAAGATTTGCCAGACTAGAAGTGGGTCGTGGAAGCTGAGTCACGTCCAAAGAGATAGAACAGCTCATGCTCAGGCGGACAGGTTTGAGGTAGCACCCCCGAGGTGGGGGCTAAGGCACTTTCACAAGGAGGGCGGTGGGCTGCTGGGCACATAGTGAGGGAGGCGAGGCTGGCGGGGCCTGGCAGGCATCTGGCCGTGAGAGAACTGTGTTCTGTCACGTGACGTCATCAGCAAGAGTGGAGAATGTCAGTGGAGGAGAGAGGGATGAGCTGGTATTAGTATGCCCGGCAGGGGTGAAGCTGGGCACCTCTTGCCTTTCAGAGAGGGCCGCGTGTGCAGGCTGACCGAGAACAGCTGGGCACACAGAGGAGACAGGACTTTGGTTACAGGGCCACTGAGTACTCGCTAAGCCACGTACCACTTAGGGCCAGACCAGAAGGACGTGTAATCTTGCAGGGATTGGGTGAAAATTCCATCACCCCAGACTTGTCACTAGTTAGGAGTATAGTTTACAACCAAGTCAGTTAACTTTTCTGGGTCTCGGGTTCTCCATTCATCAGGCAATCAGCTCAGAGTCAATAACTGTCACGGTCCCTTCCAATCTAATAGCCCTAAATACAAATAATTGAAAAAAATTTTTAATTTATTTTTCTTCAGTAAACGCTATGCCCGATGTGGGGCTTGAACTCACCACCCCGAGATCAAGAGTTGCATGCTCTACCAACTGAGCCAACCAAGGGCTCCCAAATAGATTTTCTTTAAAAAATTTTTCATGTTTATTTATTTTTGAAAGAGAGAGAGGGGCAGAGAGAGAGACAGAGAAAGAGAGAGACAGAGTCTGTCGCAGGATCAAAGCAGGATTCGAACTCATGAACGCTGAGATCATGACCTGAGCCGAAGTCGGATGCTCAATGGACTGAGCCATCCAGGCGCCCAATTGATTGCACTTTTGAAAAGATCCCCCTCTAGTTACAACAAACATAAATATTTATTGTGAAAAAAAACCCAACTCTTGGAAAATAAGAAAAAAAACAATACTCCTACCACCCAAAGACAACCATAGTGTTAACCTCTAATGAGAAAGAGAAGCAGGCAGAGGAAGACAGACAAAAATACTGTCTTTGTCAGTTCCTTTACTTTTCAATATCAAAACAAAGAAAATATGAATGAATAATACTTGGCTTCTCACGTCTTGCTTTTCCCCAAAGAATATATCATTTTTCTTTCTTCTTTCCTCCTTGTAGGACTTTAATTTAACTTTGTTTTATTTTTTTAATATTTCATTTCTTTTTGAGAGAGAGAGACAGCATGAGCTGGGGAGGGTCAGAGAGAGAGGGAGTCACAGGATCTGAAGACAGGCTCCAGGCTCTGAGCTGTCAGCACAGAGTCCAACCTGGGGCTCAAACTCATGAACCGTGAGATCATGACCTGAGCCGAAGCCAGATGCTCAACCGACTGAGCCACCCAGGCGCCCCTTAACTTAACAAGTTTAAAATGCATGAAGTATGTTTTCGTAGAAGTTATTTATGTAGAAGGACAACTTCGTTCTCTCCAAATTGTGAGCCATTTGAAATGACAACAGGTTTCAAATAACCCATTTTTGCCCCCACTGATTTGAAATACCGCTTTTCTTATGTATGGTGCCAACCACGTACAGTGTTAAAATGTGCAACTTTCTATCAACTCTCTGCTCTGGACCTTTTCTGCTCTTCCATAAATCTACCTCAGCATTTTGGTACGACTGTCTTCATGACTAGGCTAACTTTTCTGCTCTATCCAGTCTGCCCTACGGTGTTTCAGTTGCTTTGGAATTTTGATATTGTGTCCTTTTTTTTTTTTTTAGAAAGGAACCTTTCCTGATCACCACTTTGTTTTGAAGCTTAAGAAACTTAATAAGATTCTCTACCTAGAGCGCTTTTCAAACTCAAAAGCACAGCACAGGAATTAGAGAAAACCCGTGTGTCCCATCGAACAGACAAGGGAAAGGCAGCGTTCCTGACTAAGGACTCCTTCATGGATCTCGCAAGTGCAACGCCCCGGGAACGCTATTGCTGCTGTTTGCACCGTTGGCATACAATGTGTTCTTGCTTTTGGTCCCTCCTCTGGGCCGTGCACTGGGGCTGCTCCTTGGATCTAGTGTCTCTTGAATTTTCTATCATTATCTATCTATCTATCTATCTACCTATCTATCTATTTTTTAAGTTTATTTATTTTGAGAGAGAGCGAAAGTACAAGCAGGGGAGGGCCAGGGAGAGAGAGGGAGAGACAGAATCCCAAGCAGGCTCCACATGGTCAGTGCAGAGCCTGACTCAGGGCTTGAACGTATGAACCACGAGGTCATGAGCAGAGCTGAAGTCAGACGCTTAACAAGCTGAGCCACCCAGGCGCCCTATTCTTTTTTTTTTTTAAAGATTTTATTTTTGAGTAATCTCTACACCCCGCGTGGGGCTTGCAGCCTACGACCCCGAGATCAAGAGTCACATACTCCACGAACAGAACCAGCCAGGCACCCCGTTGTCTCTTGATTTTTTAAAAGCCCACTTTCCCGGTATAAAAAAGAAAGACTTTCTGTGTTGTTAGGTCCTGAGCTAGATACATGACATAGACTCACTCTGTGAAGGGAACCTTACCATCCACCCATTTTACAGATGCCGACAGTGACGTAACAAGGGCGGTTTAAGAAATGCCGAGCTCAAGGCACGTTCCGCCACGTTTTCTTTTCCTGCAGGAATACTGCAAGTTTAAGAACGCCGAGGACAGCGCCTTCCCCAGTGTTTACATAGGACTCAAGGATAAGCTCTCGGGCATCCGCCAGGTCATCACAGACTCCACTATGCACTTGATCCAGGTGCTGCAGAACTACAGGGCCCAGCTCCAGGATTTCTCCAAGGAAGGTGAGGAGCCGTCTGGGCCGTGGGCTCTGCTATGAGTGTCAGAGTGGCCGACGGGGAAGGTGAGAGAGAGCCAGGGGACAGCGGGTGAATTCAGGGGGAACGTCTCATTTTCAAAGCCGTCCTTTGGCCGGATGACGTTGCTAACCTTGATGATCTTACTTTATGATGAGGCCCAGAGACGTCGAGTTGGTTCCATCATGCAACTGGCTTGCGTTTCTGAGGTTACAAACGCCTGTGCTTTTAGCTGAAATCCAAGCCAGTCTGGGATCATTCTGAGCGTGTTATGCTTCGCCCACGAGAGAAATGTAGGTCCACTGAGCCTAATGCTCCCTGACATGACTGGAGCCCAGGGAAGAGTGTTGGGAAGCGCCTCCTCTTAGGTTCTCCTGACCACCTGGACAGCTGTGTGCATTCATAACTCTCTGATTTTCTAGAGGAGTACGGTATCAGAACTCAGGTGTCTGCCGTGGTTGAGCGCAAGTACTGGACGTCAGAGCCTGAGCCCAGCAGCAGGCGACAGTTCCTCCAGTGTAAGTTGGGAACGGCTCCCCCTCCCCACTGACTGAGGTCAGTGTAATGCTCTGTGAAAGCAAGCGTACCATCTTTCGTTTTTATTTTTTAAAAATTTTTAAAGAATTTTTAAATGTTTATTTTTGAGAAAGAGAGAGCATGAGAGAGCGCACAAGCGGGGGAGGGGCAGAGAGCGAGAAAGACAGAATCCGAAGCAGGCTCCAGGCTCTGAGCTGTCAGCACAGAGCCTGACACGGGGTTCAAACCCACGAACCGTGAGATCATGACCTGAGCTGGAGTCGGATGCTTAATCCACTGAGCCATCCAGGCGCCACCCCCACCCTGGACTTACCTTATAATGGGGACTTTGGACCTTTGACTGCCTTCAAAAGTATGGAATGCTTCACACATCTGCGTGTCACTCGTGCACACGGATCATGCTAATCTCTATGCTGTTTCCATTTTAGTATCTACGCTGCCAAGGAGAGCACCTCTATGCCTTTTTGTGGTCTTCAGTTCACATTCATTTTTCCTTTTAAATTCTTAAATTGATGTGTCCTTTTTTCCCCTTCTAATGTGGTCTCATTACTAAGAATTTCTCTTACCTAGACTCAAAGGAGTTTGGAAAACTAAATAATTTTTTATATTAGTAGATTTTATTTTTTAAATTTATATTTATTTATTTTGAGAGAGAGAGAGAGAGAGAGAGAGAGCGTGCAAATGGGCAGGGGAGCAGCAGCAAGGAGAGGGAGAGAGAATCCAAACAGGCTCCACACTGTCAGCACAGAGCCCAGTGTAGGACTTGATCTCATAAACCATGAGATCATGACCTGAGCTGAAACCAAGAGTTGGATGCTTAACCTACAGAGCCACCCACTTCTCCTTTTTGCTTCTTTTTTTAAAAATGTTAAAATGTTTATTTTTGAGAAGGAGAGAATGAGAGAGAGAGAGAGAGAGAGAGAGAGAGAGAGCGAGCGAGCAAGCATTCAAGCGGGGGAGGGGCAGAGAGCAAGAAAGACAGAATCTGAAGCAGGCTCCAGGCTCTGAGCTGTCAGCACAGAGCCTGTGTGGGGCTCGAACTCACAAACTGTGAGATCATGACCTGAGCTGAAAAGGTCAACTGACTGAGCCCCCCAGGCGCCCCTCCTTTTAGCTTCTTAGATTGTTGTGTCCTTTTTTCTTTTCTTCTTCTTTTTTTTTTTTCCTGCTAATGTGGTCTCATTGGCTACTAAGAATTTCTCTTACCTAGACATAAAAGAGTTTGGAAAACTTTAGATTAATCTAAAATAATTTTTAAATATTTCTTAAAAGTTATTTATCTTGAGAGAGAGAGAGAGAGAGAGAGAGAACACATGTGAGCACATGAGCAGTGAAGGGGCAGAGAGAGAGGGAGAGAGAGGACCCCAAGCAGGCTCCAGGCTCTGAACTGTCACCACAGAGCCCGACGCGGGGCTCGAATCCACAAACCGTAAGATCATGACCTGAGCTGAAGTCTGACGCTTAACTGACTGAGCCACCCAGACGCTCCTAAATATTGGTCAATTTTTAAAAAAATGAAAAGGGGCACTTGGCTGGCTCAGTTGGATGAGCATTCGACACTTGATTTTGTCTCGGGTCATGATCTCAGTTTGTGGGATCGAGCCCCATGTCAAGCTCTGTGCTAACAGAGCAGAACCTGCTTGGGATTCTGTCTCCCACTCTCTCTGCCCCTCCCCTGCTCGTGCTCTATCTCTCTCTCAAAATAAATAAATACGTATCAAGAAAAGAAGGCAGGCAGGAAGGAAGAATTGCGTGTGGGGAGATGCATGCCTATTTCCACAAGCCCTTGGCCACGCTGAGAAGAACACTGTCTGGCCTTCAATACGTGTTTGTTGAATGAATGAATGAGTGAATGAGTGAGTGAGTGAATGAATCCGTGGATTTTATTTCTTGATTCGGCTCAGCAAATAATACAGTCAATGCCCAGCGATTTGAACTTCAGAAAGGAAGGAAGTGGAGTGATTTTGCGTTCTTTCTCTTTTGGTTTTCACCCACCTCTTTCCTGGCGGGAGGTTGGGGTGCGGGGAACAACCACCCCGGTAAACAGAGAGGCCGAGAGGTGCTTCCTCAAGCTTGGAGGCTGGCTGGGTTTGAAGTGTTCCGTCGCATCAGCTGTCACTTCCCGCCCCTCTGTGTCTCCTCAGATGCATGTGACATCTCGTTTGACCCCGACACGGCACACAGGTATCTCCGGCTGCAGGAGGACAATCGCAAGGTCACCAACACCACGCCCTGGGAGCATCCCTACCCGGACCTCCCCAGCAGGTTCGTCCACTGGCGGCAGGTGCTGTCCCGGCAGAGCCTGTACCTGCACAGGTACTATTTCGAGGTCGAGATCTCCGGGCCGGGCACCTACGTTGGCCTCACCTGCAAAGGCATCGACCGGAAAGCGGGGGAGCGCAACGGCTGCATTTCTGGAAATGACTTCTCCTGGAGCCTCCACTGGGATGGGAAGGAGTTCACAGCCTGGCACAGCGACACGGAGACCCCGCTCAAAGCCAGGCCCTTCCGGAGGCTGGGGCTGTACGTCGACTTTCCCAGAGGGCTCCTCTCCTTCTATGGCGTGGAGCCTGACGCCATGACTCTGGTTCACAAGTTTGAGTGCAAATTTTCAGAGCCGGTCTACCCCGCCTTCTGGCTTTCCAAGAAGGAAAACACCATCCGGATCATGGATCTGGGGGAGGAGCCCAAGAAGCCAGTGCCAACTTCGGGGCAGGCTGCCCCCTAGGCTCCAGCCTCTGCCCCTCAGACTCTTACTGACCACAGCAGCCTGCGACTTAAGGGTGACTTGGGGGTGGAAATCTCGAGCAGAGGGGAAAGGTCTCTGGCTTCTCGCTTCTCTCCCTGCTGTGCTGTTCTCTATGTTTGTAGTCATCCCTAAGCCCCTACCTTCTCTCTCTCATCTTTTAGCCATAGTCTCCTGTCTGCTCAGGTGCCTAGACTCCGTAACCAGGAACCGTCAGAGTGATCAAAAAAGACTGCATTGAAATCAGAATAGACTGCAAGCTCTGTTTTGCACTTCCTCCACCCCAGACGCTGTCTTGGGTGCTGCGTGGCCATCATTAACTCATTTAACCTTCACAGCGCTCATCTCATCCTTGTTTTGCAAATGGGGAGACTGTGGTTCAGGCCGGAGTCGGGGTGGGGGTGGTCAGTTAACTTGCTCAAAGTCATTGTGCTCACACGGTCCTGAGCAAGTGGCAGAGCTGGGATTCGAACCTGGACAGGTCGGGGCTGGGATTTTAAGCATTCCACCATGCTGCCCTCCTCATTAGATTGTGGGTATCATGTGTAAGGGAATAAGCCACATGATGAACTCCATGGCGCAGACACTAGGTGCTTTGAACCTTCACTGTCTTTGCATCCGCTCCGTCTGGCGGGGCCATTCAGCTGCGCAGCGGCAGTGACCTCACTACCTCTCACGGCAGCTCCTCCTATTTTTGGATAGTGAAGATTAGAAGAAATGTCTTAAAAATTTTTTTAATGTTTATTTATTTTTGAAAGAGAGAGAGAGAGAGAGAGACAGTGCAAGTGGGGGAGGGGCAGTGAGAGGGAGACACAAAATCTGAAGCGGGCTCCATTGCTCCCAGCTGTCAGCACAGAGCCCGACGTGGGACTCGAACTCATGACCCGAACCGAAGTCAGATGCTTAACTGACTGAGCCACCCAGGTGCCCCAGAAGAAATGTCTTAATGGAGTCCAAGTCTCAGTCCCTGTGACCTCTGAGGAGGGGTGGACCCTTGCCTCTGTGGACGTGTCTGATTTCTCATTCAGAGGACAGACCTGTGGCAGTCTGAACGCAGTTCTCATGCACAACCTCCAGGGAAATATTCTTGTTTTCCTCCTCCATTTCCCACTTTTCCTTCATGACTTCTGGGTCTTTTCCTATGACCTGTGTCAAGGCAAATCTCTTCCTCTTTGACAGTCTGATGGTCCCTTGACTTGTTTCCAGAGACCCTGCCCTATGTTTGCATCTGACAATTTATTCAGGGGAGGATTTGAATTTTGATGACATTTTGTAAAATTTGAATTTATTGAGTTCATTTTTTATTTGAATTTAAAATACCGTTGCCTCATTGCTGCTTCCTAAGATCCCTTGGATTCACGATTCTGCATCCCATAGGCTGACACTCCTTCTGAACCTGGGGTCACCCATGGAATTGGTGAACTTTTCTTCTGAAGTCTTAACCTTGTTGGTCCATGTTGATCAGGGTAGGGCTGAAATACGGAATCTTGTAGCCCCTGGTCAACACCTCTTGGGTTCAGTTTGTCAATAAGTTATGCTTTGGTAGAACTGGACACAACTGTAGCCAACTTGTTAAAACCCATGACTTGGTTAGTCCTTTAGCCACCAGATCCCAGGAGGGACTTTTCAGTGGCAGAAATCAAGACATGTCTGCATTCCTAGCTCACCTGCCTCACAATCGCTCAGAAGAAAAAATGAGGTCAGCCTGGCCAGTTTTTACGGAGCCACTGAGATCTGTTGATGCTGGCTGATTCGTTTTCCAAATGCTCATCGACTCTTTGAGTAAGCCACTTTAGGATTCTGCCGTGAATTCACATCAAGTTGATGAGTCTGTTGTTTCCAGAATCTACCTTATTTTTCTTTTTAAAAATTAAGTCACTTTTGCGTGTCCCCATCCCTGCCACTTTTCCTAATTTCTCAAAGATTACTGCCTGGCTTTTGGTCACATTGGTAAACTGGGTCAGGGTCATGAGATGTAATTTGTTTAGGTCAGAATGCTTGAGCTCTTATAAAGGGACCCTTTGGGTGTCTCCCTAACCGACTTGAACTTCATTTCCTAGCCAGATCATCCAGTTTCAGTGTCAGCCCCTCCCTTCTTGATATGAAAGGTCAAAACGGGGCATCTGGGTGACTCAGTCGGTTGAGCGTCTAACTCTTGATTTTGGCTCAGGTCATGATCCCAGGGTTGTGAGATCGAGCCCTGCATCTGGCTCCTCGCTGGGTGTGGAGCCTGATTAAGATTCTCTCTCTCCTTCTCCTTCCACCCCTCCTCTGCTCCCTCCCCCCACTCTCAAAAAAAAAAAAAAAAGATCAAAGCAAAACTGAGTGTTAGAAACGTCTTCTTTCTTCCTGTCAGAGGGCAGACAGGTCATCCCACCAGGACTCAGGGTCAGTCTAGCTGCGATCAGGCATTTGAGGTTAAACTCTTTCCCCCCAAATTAATTAATGGAGCAACCTTGTTTCCTTGGGGAAAAAAGTGTTTATAAAAAAATAATTTTCAAAAGATCCCACTAAAGTCAGATTGCAGTGAGCCCCTTAACCTGTCTCAGGTGCTTTGAGTTAGAGCAACTCTGTGTTCTCAGCCTTTTCAAATTATACTGTGCTTGCCAGAAGCTTCCATAAAAACCCTGGTCATCCTTTCTTCCGTTCCAGCCCTACCTCCAAGGCCCTCCTCTCTGCGTTTTGCTCCATGTTTTTATTCAATCAGTTTCAAGCTTGATTTTGAAGTTAAATTTTATTTTCCCACAGGATGCCCCAGTATTTAGGCAGTGATATTTAAAAAAAATTGTTTTCAGTGTTTATTATTTTTGAGACAGAGACAGAGAGGAAGCAGGGGAGGGGCAGAGAGAGACAGGGAGACACAGAACCGGAAGCAGGCTCCAGGCTCTGAGCTAGCTGTCAGCACAGAGCCCGATGCGGGGCTTGAACTCATGAACTGCGAGATTATGACCTGAGTCATTATTGAGAGTTGGACACTTAACCGACTGAGCCACCCAGATGCCCCGGAAGTACTATTCTTGAATACCATTTCTTATTTAATCTTTGCAGTCCTGTGAGATAAATAATATTTTCCCTATTTTATGCAATGAAGATGAAAATGTGGATGGCTCAGAGAGGTCATGTCACTTGGTCAAAGACACACAGTAATAACTTTTGAAAGAATTGAAGATTTGTGTTTATTTTTATCTTTTAAAAAAATTTTTAAGTAATCTCTACACCCAATGTGGGGCTCGAGCTCACAACCCCGAGATCAAGAGTCACGAGTTCCACCAATGAGCCAGCCAGGCGCCTCTGTGTTTATTTTTTAAGATGAGGTTACGTTCACAGATGCTGAGATGTGTGGGTAGCTGACGCAGCGGTTCCCCAGCAGCATCAGTACCATCCAGGAACTTACTGGAAATGAAATGCTCGGGCTCCCAGCCTGGATTTAGGAATCAGGAACTCTGGGGCCAGGCCTACCAATCTGCTTTAATAAGGCCTGTAGGGGATCCTGAAGCACAGGTATGTTTGAGCATCACTGTTTACATCTCTCTCTTCTCCCTCACCTGCTCTGCTCTTCAAATACCAAGACCGAGCGCCTGCTCCTATGAGTACAGGCAGGAAGATGGTTTTGGCCCCCCAGGGGTACCCTATCTCCTTAGAAACTCAGCTACTTCAGCTGAGTTTAGAACTTTCTGTGCTGTCTTGGTTCTCCCCCTTCGGGATAATAAAACGTCTCTAGTCAATGTCCTTGTTTTCCGCCTGCTTGTTTCAAAGTCAAAGGGCAAACGGGCAACCTTGGAAATGCACCGACTTCTCAGGAACAAAGATTTTCTCATTTAACTTTGTAACATCACATGATGGACGGGTGGTGACCAAAGGTGGCAGTTTTCCCACTCTCTCTGATCATAACAAAACGTGTACAGTTCTTCACACGTCGTAAAGCGCCCTTCAAATACATCCCTTGATCTGACCCTGATGCTCTGTGAGCTAGGTAAACAGATGACCTCCATTTAACGGAAGGTGAGCAGGAGGAGGGCAGCAAGTGAACTGCCCAGGGGCAGGGAGCGGGCCGTAGCGCAGCCTGCTTCCATCCCACACCCTCCTACGCCGGCACCTGACCCTTTCCTGGCTTCCTGCCGGCTGAGCTCAGCAGGTGGCTGCTGGGGAGGGTGGGGGGACCAGCAGAGACTCAGGCACAATGTTAGGACAGCAGAACTGCCCCTTTTGGGGTTCTCCAAACCTTGAGAGAGGGTGGGAAAAGGAAGTAGAGTCTGGGGTTGGTATGGGAAAAGGGTTTCGTCAGAATCTTTTGTAAAACTGTTTGAAAGAGAGACAGATCCCAAGCAGGGGGGAGCAGAGAGAGAGAGGGAAAGAGAGAATCCCAAGCAGGCTCCGTGCTGTCAGTACAGAGCCTGACAGGGGGCTCCATCCCATGAACCTGAGATCACGACCCGAGCTGAAACCAAGAGTCAGATGCTCAAGCGACTGAGCCCCCCAGGCGCCCCTGGTTTAGTCAGAATCTTGAATGAAGCAGAATCACACAGGGCAGAGAGGCCAGCTAGGGGACTGGCCGGAAGCCTCCGCCTGCTGCTAGCCTGGGTATGCGAGCATCTCCAGGCTCACTTCTCAGCTCCAAAGCCTTTCTTCGAGAAGCGGTTTCCTCTCCTGGGTCTTACCTCCGAGGAGACCTCTTTGCCTGCCTGCTTCTTTGGCTACCACTGGTGCCAGTTCCCCACCACTGGCTTATCCCATCCGGCCGCCTTGTCCTGCCGCCACGGCCTCCTTCTAAACTCTAACACCACATCCCAAACGGATTCAGCTCCCCCGTGTGGGTCAGGTAAGGTGTGATGTGTGTGAGGGTGTGTTTGCACGTGCATGTGTGCATGTGTGTGTGTGTGTAGTGGTGGTGAGTGGAAGGGAGAGGCCGCGTGTCTCCTACAGGTAAGAAAATGGGGGCTCAGAGAGGTGCAGGTAGCTGGTTCAAGGCCACACAGCTAGTGAGAAGCAGCAATGGGGTTCCAGCTGACCCCAGGTCTGTGCCCCTCCCTTGGGCCACAGCTGGCCCTCAGCAGGGGTGGGGGCTGAGTTGGGTGGATAAAACTGCTTCCTTGATGTAGGTAGACCAGCCTCACAGATTAAAATCCTAATGTATTTTGACCTTCAGAAACGCGCTACCTTGGGGCACCTGGGTGGCTCAGTCAGTTAAGCGTCCAACTTCAGCTCAGGTCCTGGTCTCACATGTGATTTCAAGCTCCACGTTGGACACTGTGCTGATAGCACAGAGCCTGCTTCGGATCCTCTGTCTCCCTCTTTTTTCTCTGCCTCCCCCGCTGCTTATTCTCCCTTTCAAAAATAAATAAATAAAACTTAAAAAAAAAAAGCAAGTGACTTTCAGTTTGTAGCATTTCTGGGGTAGTGAGTCTCCCGCTTATATACCCAAGTGCTCTGTGTACGAGGTACTCCTCCTCCTGGCCCAGCTCCTGTGCCCGGCCTCCCTGATGGCTTAGAGGCTAATCCACTTTCACCTTTTCTCCAGATACAGGTTCAGACAGAAGCGGCTGGGCTGTTTGAGCTGATCTCCTTCCCAGCCTGATTCCTGTCCCTAACCCGGACCCTAATGCAAGACTGCCATTACCACCGCCCCAGGCAATGGTACCAAATGGCCTCCTCTGACTGAGCCAGGTCTCCAGACTGAGGCACCCGAAAGGCTCAGTCACTGCGAGCATTTTGGCTCAATGGAGGGAAATAAGTTATAACAACAAGGGCGGTGCCAGCTGGTCCCACGCGTCTGAGCCAGTCCTGGAAGGACGCTCTCATTTTTATCACTTGCCTTCATCTGTACCATCCTCATCAGTATGGTGGAGAAACGGAGTCTCACCGAGGCCAGGCAGCTTCCCCAAGATGACACAGCTCCTGAGTACCAGAATCAGTGTTTGAAACCTAGAATTGTCTGCGGTAGAAGTGTCTCCATGTGCCTTGGTGACTCTTTTCTGGGCTGCCTGACATTCGCAAGGACCTTCTGGCTGCAGTGGTGAGCCGGCCGGTCATCGGTAGGGAATAATCTATTACAGTGATTTTTTCCAACTTAGTGTTATATTTTTATTAGTTGTTTTGAAAAAATTTCAAAAGAACCGAACAATGAACATTCATACAGTCTTCACCCACAGTCACCGCTTTTTATCATTTTGTTAAATGTGTTCTTTCTTTGTGTGTAGATATACACATGTACTGTGTGTGGTGTGGGCACTTCTTGCTGGAAACTTTTGTGACACTGTGCAGATCCTCAGCCTAAACATGTCAGCACTTAATAGTTATTTCAAACATTTTTCTGTGGATTCTAGGATCTCCGAAGCTGCTGCTAATCAAGTTTTGTGGGGTTTTTTTAAAGTGTTTTTAAAAAATTTATTTTTGAGAGAGAGGGAGAGAGAGACAGTGTGAGCAGGGAAGGGTCAGAGAGAGAGGGAGACACAGACTCTGAAGACAGGCTCCAGGCTCTGAGCTAGCTGTCAGCACAGAGCCTGATGCAGGGTTCGAACCCATGAACCGTGAGATCATGACCTGAGCCGAAGCCAGATGCTTAACCGACTGAGCCACCCAGGCGCCCCAAATTTTATGGCTTATAAAGCTGATAGAGGACAGTGTCTGTCATATTTAACTTAAGGTTTCAAGGTTTTGTCTTCATCAGAATAGCTCCATGGTTCTCCGTAACTACCTTGCTAACAAATGAACTTTGGAATTTATAACATAGATTTAGGCTGATATAACCTCATTTTTGCCTGTGTTACACATTGAGCTTTTCAGAAGATATGATTTGCAAACAGGATTTTGTCACTCAGAATGTTGGAAAAGTCCAGTGAGCCCCTGGTTTCTTTCTGGGTCATAATGGAGACAGAAGCCTTCTGTTTGGGGTCCTCAGGACCATGTGCACTCAGAGGGTTGGGGCTAAGGACCCGCATCATCCCTCCTGAATGGACCATAAGCAAGAGCAAGTGGTAAAGGTCTCACAAAGTAGGTTTGCCATTTTCATGTCCTTATTCTTTTAAAAACTATGCACACAGGCAGTCATTTAAAAATTGTTTAGTGTTTATTTATTTCTGAGAGAGAGACTGTGCACAAGGAGGGGGGAGAGACAGAGGGAGGGGAACAGAGGATCCTATGTGGGCTCTGGTGACGGCAATAAGATCATAGTTAGCATTTACAGGGCGGACTATGTAACAGGCGATCATCTAAGTGCTTTGCCTATAGTATCTCATTTAATCTTCAAAAAGCCATTCTGGGAAGTAGGGACTATCATCATCTTTGTTTTACAGATGAGGAAACTGAGGCATAGCAGATGAAGTAATGTGCTTGTGTGCCCAGAGCTAGTAAGCAGGAGTCTGACCCCTGACCCCTCGCTCTTCATCACTCGGTTGTTCTGTCCGCTGGGATGCAAGCGGGGAGGTACTAAAATCAGAGAGCTGAAAGCTAGCCTCGGAAGCAGCGGAGGGAAGGGACACAAGTGGGGAGGAAATGTGTTTCGTTTTGCAGAAGCAGCAGTTCCTGCCAAGGAGCTGTTCAGTTACTTGTTTCTCACCTGATAGTCCCTCGCGAGGTGTTTTACCTGATAGCCCTTGCGTGGGCCAGTCTGAGACGGCTTGGAGCTAAGCATCTGCATGAAACTCCCCCCCTTTATCTCCCCTAAGTTGTCCTGAAGTTACCTTTAGCTCATTATACTACTAAGATCTCCTCCTGCAGGTGGAGTTTACGGCCATTTTTTGAGCATAATCTATGCACGGGCACGTGGACATGCTCGCCATGAGCGACTGAACCGAAATGCCTAAGTAATAGAATATGTGTAAATTCCATAATGCATAGGCAAGCCCCTTGCCCCGCCCCCTAACACGCCGAATACAAGCTTGCGGTCTCTCCCCCGCTCCCCAACACAGCGCTGAGAGCTAGCTCTGTCTCCTTACCTGTAACAAGTCATCACAAGTTCTCTGCTATCAAATACTTCTTGGGTTGTGTTCAAGTTCACACACCCCACGCGGCGGCCCCCTTGAGTTCAGTCGCAGCACCACCTCCCAGACAAGTGCGCGTGCCTGTGACGGAAGTTGACTGAAACTTTTCCACTAAGGAAGGAGTGCTGCTTTGCCCTGGTTTCTTTTTTTTTTTTTTAATTTTTTTTTTTTTTTTGAGAGACAGAGAGAGACAGCGTGAGCAGGGGAAGGTCAGAGAGAGAGGGAGACACAGAATCTGAAGCAGGTTCCAGGCTCTGAGCTGTCAGCACAGATCCCAACGTGGGGCTCAAACCCATGAACCACTAGATCATGACCTGAGGTGAAACCAGACGCTTAACTGATTGAGCCACCCAGGTGCCCCTCTGCCCAGGTTTCTGGTTAGCACTCTGAAGCAGTTAAACAAGTTCCTTTTAAACATTTGTGTTTTCAGTTCAGTGATGAGTTTAGAAAATGAATATGGGGCGCCTGGGTGGCTCAGTCGGTTGAGTGTCTGACTATTGATTTCGGTTCAGGTCATGATCCCAGGGTTGTGGGTTTGAGCCTTGTGTCAGGCTCCTTGCTGAGTGTGGGGCCTGCTTGAGATTCTCCTTCTGCCCCTCTCCTTCTGCCCCTCTCCTTCTGCCCCTCTCCCCGCCCCCTCTCTCGAATTAAAAAAAAAAAGAAAGAAAATGAATGTAAACATATTCAGGATCATTAAGATAGACAACTGATAACCAAACAGTTATAAATGTAAGAAGTGTACATCCAATTTTACATCCACGAATATTTCTTAGTCGTTAATATCAATGGAAGCTCAACACCAAGTTCCACAGTATACATTTTTCCTTTAAGAAGGGCCTCTATACTTAAATTTGACCACCACAGATTCTTGTGGTTCTAGAAAGGAGATGACCAGCTCTTTCAGAATATACAGCAACTGCCTCCACCTAAGCGGTGCCTGGTTTAGGAGATTTACGGTAAAGCCCTGTTTCCTAGGAGGTCAGTACAAAAAGCCAGACTTCTACTGGCAGTTTCAGGGAGAGAGAAACTTTCCATCCAACGCAGCGCTTTACCATTTTTCTCTGGGAAATGTTTATACTAGAAAAGGCTCAGCTGGGATATTTATCAGCCTCCCCTGCTCCTGTGGTGTTTGGTGGGATAGATAACTGACCAGGATAAAATGTGATGGGCATCTCAGGATCATGGAAAACCCGGAACTGAGGCTCGAGAACGCCCCCTATTTTCGTTGTGAGAAGGGAAACAGCTCTGGCCCCGGGTGCCAGAAGTGTGAAACTTGTGTCCTGGCCTGGAAGATCTTCTCTACCAAAGAGTGGTTCCAGAGGATCGGTGAGAAAGCCCAGCGGAGGTTTCTGGTCAGCATCCTGGAGCAGCTGGACAGCTTATATCTGTTACACTATTTCCAGAATCTCCTTCAGACCACGCAGGGGAAGGATTTCATCTACAGCTGGTCCCGGATCGACCTCCGCAAGAAGGAGGGGAAAATCGTCAGGTCTTCCTTGACCCAGATGCGTTACAAGACAGTCGAACGGAAGATGAAGGAGATTCTGTACTGGTTTGGAAGCAGCACCCACCAGACGAAGGCCAACTACACGCTCTTGCTGCTCCAGATGTGTGACCCCAAGTTACTGCTCACTGCGGCCAGTGCCGTCAGAGTCCTGTTCCTGAGAGAGCAGCGCAACGACTCAGGTACACAAGGCCGCAGGTGGACACCCGGGGGCCCCCAAAGGCGAGGAAGCCAGCCGTCAGGGGCCTGAAAGGAGCTGGACGTGTGGACAAGCTTAGGGGAGAAAAGCTTAGGCTTTTCCAGAACGGAGGCTGGGGTTCCTTGTCCTGACATGCGGGCTCATTTGCCAACGGAGAAATTGCAGCATGTGACTTCCTTCTAGAAAAGTATAAAATGCAAACGCAGAAGGAAGTACAGAACATTTAACTGTCCAGCCTTTAGAATGGATGCAGACCCAGTTATGGCTGGGCTGTGCGTCTAATACTTATTGCTGGTGTGGTTCCTGCATCAGTGGGTTTGGGATTAGATGGGGTTTGGGAGGGAAATAAGGGGGAAGCTTCCGAATTGTTCTGCCCTTCAGTTTGCACTGGACAGAAACCAGGCCAAGAGCTCAAAATATAGGGCGTTTCCCCATTCATTCCACCATATTGCCTGTGCGTGTGCCTAACCCTGAAGTGGTGTCTATTCCAGGTAGCAAGAGGGTCAAATAAGCGTAGGGCAAGCGTTCCCAAACTGGCATCTGAATCACTGGGAAGGCTTTTGAAAACATAGAGGGTTGGGACCCTCCCCCAGAGCTCCTGACTCTGCTGCTCCATGGTGGACTTGAGAGCCTACATTTCTAACAAGTTCCTAGCTGCTGCCACCGGTGGCCTGGGGTCCTCACCTTGAGAGCCATTGGTCTAGGGTGTTAATGAGAAGGTCTTGGAAATGTTTGGCCAGCTGGATCCGGAAAGCAAAAGAAACCAGAAAAGGGGCAAGAGATTGGAGAGGGGTCCCCAGCCCCGGTTCAGTGGGGGATGGAGGTTGGAGAAGACTGGGAGGAGGGATCAGATGGTCAGAGGGAAGAGTCTCAGAGGGAGGAGTGTCAGAGGGGGGAGTCTCAGCATCCAAGCTTCTCCGCGTCTGAGCTCACGAAGTTGGGGGGTTCCTACATGTCCATGAGACCTGTTCTGTGGGTTGTATTGATAGACTCAGTGTCCAAAAGAACTTCAAAGCTAGACGACCCGGGGGACAGTTAGATCCCAATATTTACCACTTGGTTTCTTCAGTGTGTTAGGGAAGTAAAAGAAAGATCATTGAGAATGAAGAGGTGGTGAAAAAAAATCAGAGAATCCTACAAGCTGGATTAGAGATCAACCGGTCCAGCTCCTTAATTTCATGGATGAAGAAGCCGTAGTTCAGGGAACCTGAGTGACACGGCCCAGGCCACGCAGTAAGGGGCTTGATAACCAGGCCTCCCCGTGTGAGGGTATCCCGTCGTGAGGTGCTCCCCCAGGAGCCGGCAGACTCCAGAAGGCCTGGCTTGTACACACACACACACACACACACACACACACACACACGTATGCATGTGTTGTGTTCTGTTGTTGTCTCAAAGACTTTTGGCAGTGACCATAGGAATCACCCACTTGCACTGAAGTTGTGTAAGCCCAGTTACTGGTTGTGGCGCTCTAGCACCTTTCCTAGGCCAGCTTGGGGTGCCTGGGTGGCTCAGTCGGTTAAGCATCCGACTTTGGCTCAGGTCATGATCTCACGGTTCGTGGGTTCGAGCCCCACGTCAGGCTCTGTGCTGACAGCTAGCTCAGAGCCTGGAGCCTGCTTCAGATTCTGTGTCTCCCTCTCTCTCTCTCTGCCCCTCCCCTGCTCACGCTCTCTCTCTCTCTCAAAAATAAATAAAAACATTAAAAAATAAGTTAAATTTTCCTTTCTTGCTTGCTTTCTTGCTTTCTTTCCCTTTTTTAAAGGGAATTTTATTTTGAGAGAGACAGAGACAGCGCAAGTGAGGGAGAAGCAGAGAGAAAGGGAAGGAGAGAATCCCAAGCAGGCTTTACACTGTCAGTGCAGAGCCTGATGTGGGGCTCAAACCCACGAAACCATGAGATCATGACCTGAGCTGAAACCAAGAGTCAGATGCTTAACCAACTGAGCCACCCAGGTGCCCCAGAAGTTAAATTAGAAAACAATTTTTTTAAATGTTTATTTATTTTTGAGAAAGACAGTGCAAGTGGGCAGGGGCAGAGAGAGAGGGAGATACAGAATCTGTGGTAGGCTCCAGGCTCCGACCTGTCAGCATAGAGCTCGACGTGGGGCTCGAACTCACAAACTGCAAGATCTTGACCTGAGCTGAAGCCAGACGCTCAACTGACCAAGCCACCCGGGCGGTCCCAGAAGTTACATTTTCTAATTTGGCTCAAGAGCAGTTCTTGTTGAAAAAAATTGAGCAAGCGAGGCAGGAAAAAGTCGTCTCCCTTCAGGCTCCTGCCCGAAGTTCTGTCACTCTCTCGCCTTTCTGTGTGGCTCTGGCACATTGTGCATTGTAGGTGGGCCGGCAAAATCTAACAAGGAGCTTCCTGCCATTTTTGCACAGAAACTAGGAGGCCCCGCATAAAACTGGACATAACTGGCCTGGTGCATCTTGTGTGGATTGAAAAGAAGCAAGAAGACAGAAAACTTTTTCTCCACCCCTTTCCTCCACACACCCGCTTAAGCAGCACCCTTGTCTTGGCCTTTTGATTTTCAGGGCTCGGTCAATCCACCAGTGATGCGTTTGTCTTCCCGAAAAAAGACCACCTCCAGTCTGAGACCTCACATGTTTGCTGGGCAGCCAGAACCAAGATCGCACCCTTCCCTTCGTGCAGCTCTCCAGAGAAAGAAGGGTTGCTTGAAAGTATGGCGGGTGAAACATCTAATACTGGTAAGTCAGCTCGTAGCAGGAAAGCCAATAGATACAAGACTGTCAAGTCCCAACGGAGTTGGAACAGTGGGCCGGGGTGATTTTGGAAACATATTCATTTGACACCAACAGCGTGTTGGGCTCACGGATATTTGTTACGTTATTGACTCTCACATCTGGTAAGGGGAGACGGAAAGAGTTGAAGTCAGTCATTATAACCCTAAAGTCTGTGTTTTCATTCCTCCATCCGGGTGCTTCTCAAAGGCACTTGAATATAGAGATCAGAAAGGAAATGACCAAGGGTTTCCTTTGAAATCTCCTTCTGCCCCAGGCTGCAATCTCTCGTCTAGCCTCTGACCTCTGGCAGAGTTGGGCCCTTCTGGACGTGAGCCCACTGATGCTTATTTTTGTAGTATTGGATTCAGTGTGGAGGAGGAAATAGAAGTAGTGGGGAATTGGAGCCTAACCTCAAGGCTCTCCTAAGTTGGTTTGTGAAGCGAGGTCTGGACGTGAAATAAATAGAAGCAACACAAAGCAATTCTCAAGCAATTTTTATATGGAAAATTCTAAACTTCGTAAATAGATAAAAACAGCCTACTGACCACCCATATAACCATCATTCAATTTCAGTAATGGTCAGAACTTAACCAATTTATTTCATTCATTTCCCCCTTTACAAAATTAAGTATTTTTTTCTTTGGTGTAATTTATTTTATTTTTTAAATGTTTATTAAAAAATCTTTTTAATGTTTTATTTATTTTTGAGAGACAGAGAGAGACAGCATGAGCAGGGGAAGGTCAGAGAGAGAGGGAGACACAGAATCCGAAGACAGGCTCCAGGCTCTGAGCTGTCAGCACAGGGCCTGATGGCGGGGCTTGAACCCACAAACCGTGAGATCAGGACCTGAGCCAAAGCCAGACGCTCAACCGACTGAGCCACCCAGGCACCCCTATTTTTAAAATTTTTAGTGTTTATTTATTTTTGAGAGAGGGACAGAGTGCAAGTGGGGGAGGGGCAGAGAGAGAGGGAGACACAGAATCTGAAGCAGGCTCCAGGCTCTGAGCTGTCAGCACAGAGCCTGACGCGGGGCTCGAATTCACGAACCGTGAGATCATGACCTGAGGCGTAGTCGGACACTTAACTGACTGAGCCACCAGGTGCCCCAAATGTTTATTTTTGAGAGAGAGAGCATGAGCCAGAGAGGGGCAGAGAAAGAGAGAGACACAGAGTCCGAAGCAGGCTAAAAGCTCTGAGCTGTCAGCACAGAGCCTGATGTGGGGCTCGAACCACGAACCACGAGATCATGACCTGAGCCACATTCGGACGCTTAACCAACTGAGCCACCCAGTCGCCCCTTTTGGGGTAATTTAAAGGAAATGCCAGACAGAACGCCATGATGGGGGCAGGGTTTGGTACTATAGGCATCTCCTTGATCTGGGAAGGCTGCAAAGTCCTTGTGCATTTGGTTCGGGAGATACTGTTTCCATTTTGGCCGAAGAAATGACAAAAATCCGGTAGCCGGAGGGTAGACTCTGATGAGCTCCATTTCTGGGCAGAGGGTTTGGGGAGGGCTTCCCTTGGCCTGAAGTTCCCACAGAGACAGCCTCATCCCGCACCTTTCTCTGGCTTTCCTCTAAAGGACAATGGAAGACGTCTCTCCAGTGTATTTCAGAGATGAACAGGCTGTTTTCCAGAAAAGCAGGCAGGTCCAAGGCAGAACGCGTCCCCACCAATCTGTTGGTGGACTTGGAGGTCGTCCGAGACCTGTCTTCTGGGGCCAGAGAATATTGGGACTTCATCCGTTACCTGCCCGTCCACCTCTCCAAGTACATTCTAAGTATGCTGGGGTGAATTGGGGTGACTTCTCAAGACGCTCCTCATCGTGACTCTGATTGGAGGTTCCCAGGTCCGTCATCTTTTCTTTTTTCCCAGGCATGCTGGATAAAAACAGCCTGAACAGGTGTGCCTCTGTCAGCCAGCACTGGGCTGCGCTGGCCCAGCAGGTCAAGAAGGATCATTCGATGCATGTTTTCATTCAGAACCAGACTGCGTTCTTGCAGGTACCCCTGGCTGCGAGGGGCGGAAATGGAGCCCAGCTTCATTTCTGCATTGAGGTTGGCCTGTCTGTCCATCTTTCTGTCCACCTCTTCGGTGGACCCATAGCTGGCCTCCTGCTCCCCCTTAGCTGCTTCGTAGGCATTAGCAGTGACTTCCCGCATGTCTGGACCGCACCCCCGCCCCTTAATCACTACCCCCTCTTGTCCAAGCATCTGGAAGAGACATGTATAGAAACCTCTCAGGACGAGAGAGGCAGAGCCTTTCCAAAACCTCACTGAGCGGGGCTACCCCCACCCCCAAGAGGTCTATATTGCAGCTTATGCAATAAGAAAGCCATGAGTATATTTCTGGAACAGCCTCATATGGTGCCCAGATGTTTCAGAGACCACTAAGTATATTTTTAGGTAAAAACGCAATTCTCTTGGCTAGTATCTGTCTTGGGCATTTTTACTTCTGTTTCTTGCCTGAAGACTTACCCTAAATTACGGATTCTCAGTAGCTTCAGGGTTTCCCAGCAGGGAGCGATAGCAGAAGACGAGGAGAAGCTGGGGTCGGGAGGCAGGCCATACCCTGGGACGCTGAGAGCTGCTCGCCATTTCTCGCTGGTCTTGCTCTGGGTTTTTGGTGTTCGTGACCCACTGTAAGGCAATCTGCGCACACTACTGGCCTAACTAGCCGGCCCTTCGCCAGAGGTTACGCATCGTTCAGATCTTGCCACACACTAGGTTTCTCCCCTCCTCTTGGAGAGGAGGGGCCAAGAGTAATAGCCATGTTCTGTTCTCTTTTCCCTCAGGGATCCTACACGAGGGGAATCGATCCTAATTATACCAACAAGCTTCTTGTCCCCGTTCCTAAGATGGTGGATGATGGGACACGCATACGTGCAAAAACTCAGAAATTGAAACTGAGAATGAAGGTGGGTTGGGGTGACATGGGGGGTCCGGACTCAGCCCTCCCATGAGGGGTACGGGAAATGGGACCATATAGGGTATAGCCCGTGGATACAGGAAATGGGAGACCACATTCCCTAAGGGAGACCAGAGATGTGTGCTGCGTGTCCTCAGGCAAACAACGTCCTCTCCTTCAGCCTCAAATTCCTCATCTGTTAAACGCATGGCTGGATTTGCTTGTCCTCTCCAGATTCTTTGTTTACCTCCAATCCCATGGCCATATCCTGGGTGTACGGTGCAGAGTTATCCAGCAGAGAGAGCTCAGAGCCAGGAGCAATGTCAGTGATAGCGGGGATTTTCCTCACCACCTGTTGTCCACACATCTGGAGGCTGCAAGAGTCCGAGATGGGCCAGGACGAGTCCAGAATGTCCCAGGTCCAGAATGAATGAAGCTTTCTCCCTTCTCACTCCCAGGTTTCTTCTGGTCCTAGGAAAGAAAGGGGAATGACTTAACCGTAGAGCTCCCTACCAAATCTCAGGCACCAATGAAGACGAGCCGATGAAAGACTCTGAGCTCTCTCTTCTGCTTATCCAGGCATGGTGGTCATTCCTAAAGCCATCAGTTTCCTGCCTCCTTCTCTCTGCTCAAGAGCCTTCTGTTTTGAAATCTATTTAGTGGGCCCCAGAAGGATACTTCATGAGGAGTGGCCAGACTGTAGCTTCTCATATGAATTAGAATTTGGAGGATAGAAGGGACGAGAGACACCACCTAGTTCATACGTCTGTAGAGGCCAGACAGGCCACACGAATGAGGGGGGTGGGTGGTGTGAGCAGGTGTGACAGGACCTCGATGAGCTGGAGGGTTCACTCCCCATCTGAAGGGAATCGCTACTGAGCTCAGACCAATTATTGCCATGGGAGACTGTGGACCTCAACTTCCCTGACCATCTGAGCTTTCAAGAGACATTAGAAATCTGAATTCTTATGGGACAGCTCTTGTTTTTCTTAAATGCATGGGCCAAAGAAAACGTGTGGAGTTAATTTGACCTGCAATTAAAAGAAAAGTCTTTGAGTTGACTTGTTCGCTCATTTTTATACATGAACAGACTGAGGCAGAGAGGTTCAGGTCTCCTTGACAGTGACAGAGACACAAGTTAAATACTGATCCACACTGCAAGCCCTTTGCTCTAACAAAACTAACACTCTTCTTCTTTGGGTTGTGTAGCTAGCAACTACCTGACCAAAAAGGATGACCCAGACAATTTTCAATATTTTAGGAATGTCATTTTATTCTTTAAAACCTTTTAAAAATGTTTATTTATTTTTGAGAGAGAGAGAGAGAGAGAGAGCACCAACAGGGGAGGGGCAGAGAGAGAGGGAGACACAGAATCCAAAGCAGGCTCCAGGCTCTGGGCTGTCAACACAGAGCCTGATGCGGGGCTCAAACTCACAAACTGTGAGATCATGATCTAAGCCAAAATTGGACACTTAACCGACTGAGCCACCCAGGCGCCCCTAATTTAGAAATGTTATACTTTAAGAAAAGAGAGAAACAGGTAAAACAGTGACTGTGGTCACCAGAAGAGAGTACATGAAGTAGCAAGACAAAGCAGTGAAGGGGTCTCCTAGGGAAAGATAGAGGTGAATGCTTCTATTACCATGGGTACCGAGTGCCAAGAATGGTGTGGCAAGGGCTTTGTACACGTCACTCACTTGACCTTCACCATAGATCAAATAGATATCATTGCTCCCAACTTATGGATGTGGAAATGAAGGCTATGATGTTAGGAAAGTCACCAAAGTTTCTCATAGCTGGTCAGTGGCAGAGCTGAGATTTGAACCAGGTCTTTTCCCTCCCAATGATTCCACCATGTAATTTCGAGGCTCTCAAACCTTAGTGGCTGAACAAAAGCCAAGGAATTCCAGCCCTGGTCATGGGAAGTCAAGTACTTCTTGATTAATTCAAGGCAGGCTATCAGAGCTGCTTGGATGCTGGAGGGGAGGCAGGGCGACAGATTCTGGGGGAGAGACTTCTAGGTGGATGTCGCTTTTTGGTTCAAGATCAAGGCAATGGAACTGGGAAAAGCGGGCATTCCAAGGTAGCGTCTACAGGCATGGAGAAGAACGCTAAGTAGGAAGGAGACTTAGCGAGAGATGTTCCCAGGGGGACTCCCAGATGCAAACATGATGCTGTGGTCTTCTTTGCTTTTGTGATAAACTCACCCTGTGTTTTGGTTTCCTGCTGGCATGGTGGTCATTTCCTGCTGGAAATGGCTAGAAAGAGGAGTGAGAATCCAGTTGAGTCATCTGTGCCAAAATTTAGTATGTCTGGTGTGCCACAGTGGCTCAGAAAGTGTGTGATGGAGGGAGGGAGGCCCAGAGAGGAAGGGAGGAAGGAAAGAAGGAGGGAAGGGAAGAAGGAAGGAAGGAAAGTAGAAAGGAAGGAAAGAAGCAAGGAAGGAAAGAAGGAGGGAAGCAAAGAAGGAAGGTAGGAAGGAAGGAAAGAAGGAAGGAAGGAACTACTAGAAAGGGAAGGGAAACAATTGTTGAGATTTGATACAATTGATTTCCTCTCTCTGAGGCTCAGATACATCTCATCTGTAAAATGTGAGAACACTTTGTGGGGCCCATGATGTACATTATGGGGCAGCTGTAAGGAGAAGAGAAGGCGGCATATGCGTGCAGACTTTGAGGCACAAACGTATGGAGGGTGTAGCTGTGATTTTACCTGTGGCTTGAGTTCCCACGAGTACACTTTGTCATGTCAGGTGTATGCAACACAAACACAAAGCCCGGACTTTTGCAAAATAGTCACAGGTCACCCGTGACTTGATTTAGGAAACGTACCCTTTGTGAGCTCATTTTTGGAGAGATTGCGCTATCAGTGACATCGAGAGTTCATGGAACTGGAACGCACAGAAGATACAAAGCGATGGAGGATGAGTCAGGACCTTTGACTCACCATTTTTCTAGCTCACGGATGACTTTAGTGCCTGCTCATCGGCCCCTCCCTACCAGGGTGTAGTGGCAGCCACAGCCCGAAGAGGCAGAATCCTTGGGCCCTTATGTCCTGGCCAGGGAAGACCTTAGAGGGTGCATGTTTGCAGCCCTGGGTAAAGTCGCAACTCTGCCTTGACTCCAAGTGTTCTCTTGTTAGAATGACTACAACCTGTCAGCCGCGTACCAGAACCAGGAAACCCAGCAGGTCCAGATGGAGGAGAGAAATGTCTTCTGTGGGACTTACAATATCCGCATTCTCTCTGACACGTAGGTACTGGGGTCAGAATGCAGGTCTTCAGGGACCCTTGAATCAGCCGTATGAGGATCCCTGTGACCCTGTTCACTTGGAAAAGGCAATCCTTGCTGACCTCAATCTCCAGCCTCCAACTCAAACGAGATCCTCTTCAGAGAACAGGTGCTGGATTTTTGCACCAGTCTCAGCAGTGGGTGGAGGGCACTTTCCCATTATAATTTTGGGTATGCCAATCAACCATCCTTTACACGAGTCATGTGCGTGAAATCATTGTTTTGTGTTTTTGTGTGTGTGGAATATTTTTGTTGTTTTATTCTAGTTTTAGAAGTAATATATGCTTATTGGGAAAAAGAAATCCACCAAATGCCAGCAAATGTATAGAGAAAAGCAAAGACCTCCTACCATCTTGTCATCTAGAGATAACCACCATTAATATTTATGTCTATTCTAGAATTTTCTTCCTTGCACCTATACGTATAGATTTTAAATCTAAACAGGGTTATGCCATGTGCATTTCTGTAATGCACTCCAGCAAAGTACTGTGCCTATCTTTCCATATTAAATCCAAAAATGGTATTTCTGATAACTGCATAGTGTGATGTCACTTGGACACGCCATAGGAAGACGATTTTAAAAATCAACTTTCTGCCATACTTTAGGCCTAGAACTTCACTCTTTATTCATAAGGTTTTATAAGAATATCCCTCTCTATTTTCTTTTTGGCTCTGAATCTTACTAACAAATTGCATCCTGACCAGTCAGTGGGGGGAAGACAAAGCAGATAGGGGAAAGGCAACATTGAGTTTTTATGGACCTCATGGTGATGAGGGTTCCCTTTAGAAGAGATGATGGCTGAATGGGCTCTAGATCTAACAAGTAGAATGAGGGAAAAACTATCAAGAATTCTCATATTCAGACATGGGCACATCCCTTGAGCTGAAATAATCCCACTTCACTCCGTGGGCCTGGAGTAATTAATAATAAGTGCCTCCTTTCACAATAAAAAAAAGTCTCAATTCAGACAATAAATGGTTTGGTCATCTTGCTCCTATTTTATCCATTTGCTGATAATCTGATGGTTGGAAAATTAATTTATCTTAACCTGTTTTATTGGGCTATAAACTCATCGAAGGCAAAATCCATTATCATATCGTCTTTATCTTTGGATTTCACATGGTTCTGATTAGCACAAGACTTTGAACCTAGTATTTGCTCATTGGATATTGGTTAAGGAAAAAAAAGTGGGATATGCAGTTGGTATAGGGCTTCCTAGCTGTTCCTCTGAAGTTGTCCACGAACAGAGGTTTCTGTGGTCAAATAAGTTTGGGAAGTGATGCATACTCTATTTCCTTTTGGGGATTTATCGTACACTAGCAGAATTTTTTAAAAATAGTTTTGCCTGTCGTCTTTAGGTATTCAGCCTGAAAAGACTTTTTGGTATCATGTAAGGTAGGGGTCCATTCTGCCACACCCCTTGTTGAAAGGCCCTGAACTTTCCATTACACCATTGTTGTAGGTGATAGCCATTGTACTAAGTGAATTCCTGAAGGACGGTAACTCTTCTTTCACGGGTCATCCTTCCCCCCCCCCAACCCCACCCCGGCAACTCAGGTGGGACCAAAACAGAGTCATTCACTATTCCGGAGGAAATTTGATAGCCATGTCGTCCAACCGGGAGATCCAGCTTCTAGATATCACGCAAGTAAAGAAGGTGCCCACTGAGTTCCGAGGCCACGCTGGGAGTGTCCGCGCCCTCTTCTTGTGTGAGGAGAAGGACTTTCTACTGAGCGGAAGTTATGACCTGAGTATTAGGTGAGTGGTCCGAGGGGGTTGTGGCGCCCACCCCACCCAACGCCTGAAGTCAGCTTGTGGAAGGAGCCGGCGTGCTTTTTCCTTTTTGTGTTTATTGAAAAGGTATCCTAAGTAATACCAACTTCTCGAATAATCCAAAACAGTTTTTTCTTTTTTTGGTGAGGTAAAAACCGATTCATTTGTATATTGTTTAAACGTTAACAAGATGAGATAGATTTGAAACAATGATCAGATCTCTTTTCTTTCTTTCTTTTTAATGTTTATTTATTTATTTTGAGAAGTAGAGGAGGGGGAGAGACAGAGGGAAACAGAGAGAATTCCAAGCAGGCTCTGCAATGTCAGCGTGGAGCCTGATGCGGGGCTAGATCCCCAAAACCCTGAGACAGTGACCTGAGCTGAAATTAAGAGTCGGATGCTTAACCAACAGAGCCACCCAGGCACCCTGAGGCCTTTAAAGTCTTATACTTGGTAGAGCAAGTCACCCTTGTCCCCCATACTGTTGTTCTTTATGTGTTCTGTCTTTTCTTGGATTTTGCATTTCCATCTGAATCTCTTTTGTTGAAGTGAGAGGGGGGGAAGGCTTTTTTTCATTTTTGGGGGGGGCCTCAGGTACAGAGGATTGAGTTGACTATAATTCTCTGTTCATGTCATATTATTAATAGTAATGTTTTATATGTTTATTTTTGAGAGAAATAGAGAACATGAACCAGAGTGGGGGGCACACAGAGAGGGAGACAGAGGATCCAAAGTGGGCTCTGCACTGATAGGGTGACAGCAGTGAGCCCGATGTGGGTCTCGAACTCATGAACCACGAGATCATGACTTGAGCCGAAGTCAAACGCTCAACCAACTAAATCAAGGAGGCACCCCTGTTTATGTCATGTTATTATATTGGTCTGTACAAGGCTCCATTTCTTTTTTTATTCATCTATTAATTCTGCTTTCTCTCTCCTCATCACTCTTGTTTTCTTCCCCATGGGCTACCTTCTGATCTTTGTCAGTGTGTATCTTTTTATTTATGTAAGTTCTTTGGAAATGTGTATTGATGTCTTTTGTACACGTTTGTAATTTTCATCCATGGTTCAATTGATTGATTTTTCATCCATGGTATTATTTTAAAGTTTTCTTGGCTTCTCACTTTTGCATCCCATCCTATGTTTCAAAGATTTATCCATTACCATCTAGCGGGTTATGTAGTATGCATTTCGCCTGCTTGCTTCCCCAGTGATGGACACTAGCTGGCCTCCGAATAAAGCCAAATTGAGCATCTTTGTCCCCTCATGGACATTGTGAGATTTCCTAGGGGTGTATACCCAGGAATGGACTTGCTGAGATATAGGGTAGGTGCTCCCTAAGTTGACCAAGTACTAGACTGAAATCCCGAGTGACTTTATAGGTCTACATTCTCCCTAGTAGGGATTCTGTAACTGTATTTCCCTACCAACACTGGGCATCAGCCAGCTTTCACATTTTTGCCAGACGGATATGTGTAAAATCATTTCCATTTGCATGACTTTGGGTACTAATAACTTTACTTCCTCTTTTATAAGTAGTCTGATTCTATCTTTTACCCATTTTTCTATTGGGACTCTTCTAATTTGCTTCTTGATTTGCAGTTCTGTGTTTTCTTCTATATATGAGTCACTTGTCAGTTTAAAAACTGCAAATATCATCTTCTATTCCTTCATTGAATAGAGTGTTTAGAGTGTCCCTTGTTGAATAAATATTCTAATATTGCTGTAATACAAAGTATCAGTTTATCCATTGCTGTGACTTGTGTAGGTGAGGCTTTCTAGTCCTAGGTCACAAAGATATTTTAAAATATTTTGTCCTATTAACTTTAGTTTTTAAATTTATCTTCTAAAGTTTATTTATTTATTTTAAGTAATCTCTACACCTAAGGTAGAGCTTGACCTCATGACGCTGAGATCAAGAGTCACATGCTTTTCTGACTGAGCCGACGAGGCGCCCCTTATCCTATTACCTTTATAGTTTGACTTTCTGCATTCAGTTCTTTGACATATTTGCAGCCCAACTTTATGTGATGTTGGGTTGAGTTTCCGTTATATTTATTTATTTTGAAATTAAGTGAGCAGTTTCCCCGAACTGCGGTGCTTCCCCCCCACATGAATAAGAATGTCTCTGTGAGCTCTCTTTTCTAGACTATTGCTTTGTTTTTCTGTTCTTGTATCAAAAACATCTCCTGAAAAACCAATTCCTCTAGAGCAGTTCTAGGTTCACAGCAAAGTCTGAGAGGAAAGTACTGAGATTTACCATTACCTTGTGTTCCCCCCAAGCACAGCCTGCCCGGCCACAGCAGGACATTTGTTACAATGGGCGAGCCTCCATCGACACATCACAATCACCCCAGATCATTAGTTTACCTTAAGGTTCACACCGAGAGTGAATTTGGGCAAATGTATAATGGCATGTATCCATCATCATGGTATCGTATAGAATCATTTTCATTGCCCTGAAAATTCTTGGTGCTCTGCCTAATCATCCTTCCCCTCTTCTCCAACACCTGGAAACCACTGATCTTTTTACTGTCTTCAGAATTTTGCCTTTTCCAGAATATGATTGGAATCCTACGGTATGCCGCCTTTTCAGATTGGCTTCTTTCACTGAGCGATATGCATTTAAAGCTCTTCCATGTCTTTCCATGGCCTGGTAACTCATTTCTTTCCATCAGTGAGTAATAATGTTGCATATTGCGTTGTCTGACTGTCCCTTGGTGTATTTACTCATTTATCTCATTTATTTACTCATGAGTTTATTTGCTCATTCCTCATTCACTGGCTTCTAAGTTTTGGCAATTATGAATAAGGCTTTGATAGACATCCAATTGGAGGTGTTTGTGGGGACATAAGCTTTCAACTCCTTTGTGGTAAATGCCAAGGAGCACGATGGCTGGATCTTAGCGTAAAAGTACGCTGAATTCTGCAAAAGCCATCGGCGGTCTTCCAAAGCAGCTGTGCCATTTTGCATTCCCGCCAGCAATGAACGAGAGTTCTTCTTGCTCCCCGTCCTCACTGGTATTTGGTGTTGTTGGTGCTCTCAATTCTGGCTGTTCTAATAAGAGTGTAGTGGTTGTTGTTTGATTGTGTGTTTCCCTGCTGACCTACGATGTGGAGCATCATGTTTTCATATGCTTATTTGCCATCTGTGTATCTGTTTTGGTGAGGTGTCTGTTAAGATCTTTGGCCCTTTATTTAAATTATTATTTTTATTTTAGAGAAGGAGAGAGCAAGGGAGCACATGATGGGGCATGGGAGGGGAGACACACACACACACACACACACACACACACAGAGAGAGAGAGAGAGAGAGAGAGAGAGAGAGAGAGAGAATGTGAAGCAGGCTTCACGTTCAGTGTGGAGCCCAATGCAGGGCTCAATCCCATGACTCTGGGATCATGATGTGAGCCAAAATCAAGAGTCAGATTCTTAACTGGCTAAGCAACCCAGGTGCTCCTCCTCCTGCTTTTTAATGTTTATTTATTTTTTAGAGAGAGAGAAAGGGAGATAGAGAGTGAGTAGGGGAGGGACAGAGAGAGAGAGAGAGAGAGAGAGAGAGAGAGAGAGAGGGAGGGAGACATAGAATCTGAAGCAGGCTCCAGGTTCTGAGCTGTCCGCACAGAGCCTGACATGGGGCTGGAACTCATGAACTGTGAGATCATGACCTGACCAAAGTTGGGCGCTTAATCAACCGAGCCACCAAGGTGCCCCAACTTGTTCCACTTTCTGAAGGGAGTACATCTATAGTTTCTCCGTTAAGTAAAATGCTTGCTGTGAAGACTTTTGTTTATAAGCTATGACATTAAGTAAGTTCCTTCTATTCTTATCTTTCTTTTTTTTTTCTCTTTTTAAAGTTTGTTTACTTATTTAAGTAGTCTCTATACCCAGTATGGGACTTGAACTCACGACCTTGAGATCAAGAGTCGCATGCTCTTCTGACTGAGCCAGCCAGGTGCCTCATTCCTCTTTTTCTAAAAGTGTTTATCAAATACCTTTTCTGCCTAAATTAAGAAAAACAACATGATTGGCCATCTTGCTAGAGACCGAGCTTCAAAACATGCTTTTTTTCAGACCACTGGGATATCATTTAGTGCCCTGTGGGTGCATAGCCTGCTGTGACAGACAGGTAAGGCCACGGGACCTTTGGGAATATTAGAAGAAAAAGCTTAGCACATTCAAAGGAAAACAAAAAGAAACATTTATGAATTGTTTATTATGTACCAAGTCTCAGCAGAGCTCTGTGACATAACTACTATTATTATCCCCAATTTACAGATGAGGAAACAGAGGTACAGAGTGGTTCCTAGCTCATCTAAGAGCCTATGGCCAGTAGGTGTTGGACCAGATTGGACCTCAGGCAGCCTGGTGTCAGAGTCTACTCTCATAACATTACATTGTGCCCTGTCACAAAATGACAGACATGGCTGAAGCCTAAGTCTGTCTCAGGGTAGTTGAGAGACCTCAGGCAAATTTGCTTATTAAAGAACAGCGTCACCCATACCCATGTTCCTGTATATCGCTAAGATACGCTTTAGAAACATATGTAAGGTATTTTGGATCCAAACAGCGGAAGTAAATTGTTCTGTTTTTCCTCTTTGAAGACCAGCTCTGTCATTGAATCAGCACCATGGGCTCTAAGTCTGGTGGTAATTCCAGAAACTTTTGTGCCTAATGCCAACCAGCAATTATCAAGCGTTCTTACATGTTGACCACTGTTCTAATGTTACATGAATCAATGCAGGATTTCTCAACTTGAGGTTGGGGAGTGCTTTGTGTGGAGGCTAAGGACGTGTAGCAGTACCTATTGGACGGTAACCCCAGAAACAGCAGCACCTCTCTCCCCACTTGTGACAGCCAAAAATGTCTCCAGACATTGTCAAATGTTCTCTAAGGGTGAAACTCACTCCTGGATGACAATCATCCAATTTGTATATTTAATTCTTTACAAAAACCCTCTGAGGTAACTATTGCTATTATCCTTTCCATTCCATCAAAGAGGAAATGAAACGTACACAGAAATTAGTTAACTTTCCCCAAGTTACACCTAACAGTGTTAGTTAAATTAGTTAACTTTCCTGCTGCCACTGGAAATCACATCCCAGGCTCTGACTCTGAGCTTCACCCTGAAACTTTGCTGCCTTCCAGCAAACTGTTGATCTAAGGGAACTTGTATACAATACGATCCCTTGGGCCCTCAGAAAAATCTCAGAAATATTTTTTTTTGGCCTGATTCCTGCAGGTACTGGGATCTGAAAAGTGGGACTTGTGTACGAATCTTCAATGGCCACCAGGGGACAGTCACTTGCATGGATTTATATATGAACATGCTTGTATCTGGAGCAAGAGATTGCCAGGTGAAAGGTGAGAAGGAAATGCTTAAACTTTCTGAGAGTTTCCCCAAATCCATGGGTTGTCAAAATACTTCTTTTGCTGATTTCTGTAGGAAGACATTCTTTTACCCATCCATCCATCCATCTTTCTATCCATCCATCCATTCACCAATCCATCCATCCATCCATCCATCTCTCCATCCATCTTTCTGTTCATCCATCCATCCATCCATCCATCCACCCATCCAACCATCCATCCATCCATCCATCTTTCTGTTCATTCATCCATCCATCCATCCATCCATCCATCCATCCATCCATCTTTCTATCCATCCATCCATCCATCCATCCATCCATCCATCCATCCTTCCATCCATCTTTCCATTTATCCATCTTTCCATTTATCCATCCATCCATCCATCTATCCATCCATCTTTCTGTCCATCCATCCATCCATCCATCCATCCATCTTTCTATCCATCCATCCATCCATCCATCATTCCATCCATCTTTCCATTTATCCATCTTTCCATTTATCCATCCATCCATCCATCCATCCATCCATTGATCCATTCACTCAACAACTATTTGTGGAATCCCTACAATATGCTTGACACTGTGCTAAGTGCTAAGGAAAAAAATGAGTATAATATACCCCATTCCATATGGCTTTTTATGTCCTCAAGAGGCTCATAATCTCATACTGGAGACACATACATGAATATACAATAGAGGATATAATAAATATATGAATGGTAACTGCTACCATTTATTGAGTACCGACTTTGTGACTGACATCAGTGCTTTCCACATAGTATTGTTTTAACGCTCACAAGAAGCTTGTGGTGCAGATGCAGATGAGGAATCCAAAACTCAGAGAGAAAGCAGCTTGCCTCAAATTAGAGCTGCTGGGGGTAGACCAGAGATTTGAACCCAGGGATGTCTGACTCTAAATTGCACGCTCCTAACCAACATGTAGAGTTCTAAGGGACCATAGAAATAAGAGTAAGGGAAAGCACCACAGACAGGGTGCTGTTTGAGTGTGGTCTTGATGATGTGTAGTTCTAGAAGCAGCGGGAGAATGAATGCCATTCTAAGCAGAAGGGACAGTACAGGCAAACCTGCAGAAGGTTGAAGAAAATGGTGTGTTTAGGGAATTTCCCCTTGCTTGGTAAGGCTGGTCTGGAGCATGTGGTGTTGGACATAAGGCTGGTTAGTTTGTTTGGGGCCAGATTCCCAAGTTGAACTTCATTTTATAGAATGCAGGGGGCAATAAATACACTTGGAGCTGTGGACTGACATGATCAAATGTGTTTCTGAGAAAGATGACTCTAGTCATAGTATTGAAGGAGAGTTTGGAGGGAAGGGACTGTGGGGAGACAGGGATGAGTGAAGACTCTTCCCAGTCTGGAGAACTGCTCTTGTTTCATCAGACTATCCAAGAAAGACAGGTGGATATGGGTTTCCATGAGGTGGCATAGGCAGAAGGGAGATTTCTATAGGGACAATCGGCGGGACTTCCCCACCAGCTGGATATGAAGTGTAAGAGAGACAGAAGGGCAGATAATGAGGCCAAACTTTTAAACTCAGGCCACTGGGTATATAGACGTGTCATTAATGGCAGTAAGGACCACAGGGGAAGAACAGGGTAGGGTGAGGAATGAAGGAGGAGGTGATGGCTTCAATTATGGACCTTTTGAGTGTGGTAGGCAGAGTAATGGCCAACCAAACATGGTCACCTCCTAATCCTTGGAACCTGTGACCATGTCACCTTGCATGGTAAAAGGGACGTTGCAGATGTGTTTAAGTTGAGAACCTTAAAAGGGAGAGACCACCCTGGGTTGTCAGTGTGGGCCCATGGGTAGTCACATGGATCCTTAAAAACAGAAACTTTGCCTTGTCTCTGATCCAAGGCAGATGTGACCATGGCAGCATGGTCAGAAACATGCAACATCGCTGGCTTTGAAGATGGAGGAGGGGCGTCCTGAGCCAGGGGATGTGGGTGGCCCTTGGAAGGTGGAACAAGCAAGGATCTGGATCCCTCCAGCCCCAGAATCGCCATAAAGGAACACAGCTCTGCTGACACTTTGATGTTAGACTTGTGAGGAGGTCACGTCAACTTCTGTAAGATAATACACTTGTGTTGCTTCTCGCCACTAACCTTGTGGGAATTTGTCACAGTAGCAATAGAAAGCTAATGCATTGGGTATGGGATTCCCAAGGACGCCCAGGTGAGGACTGCAGGATGCAGATGCAGGTGTGAGTTTACATGGAGTTTACTGCACAATAGGTGGGGGACTGCAGGTGCATCGACTTGGTGGTTATCAATTGTAGTGAATGGTGGGAGCACCAGATGTGGATGAGATTTCCCCCCACAAAGCGTGAGGAGAGAATGAGGCGGAGAGAGTCAAGGGACCCAGGAAGTCACAGGATGTGGGGTGGAGGAAAAAGGTGCAGGAACTCAAGAACGGAGTAGTGTTCCATATGCAAACACTCAGACCTGCTTAAGAAACTTTAATCCCCAGCTCTCTGCCCTCCTTGACCTGACCGGAAGTTCTCATTGTCATGACTGCTTTGAGGCGTAGAGTAGACTGGATGAAAGGAAGAGGGTTTGGAGATGGAAGGGCAGACACAGCCTCCAGACTTATGAGAGCCTTGAGAGAGTGGGGCCGCTGGCGGGGCTGCAGGGAAGGGCAAGGAGAGTTAGGGTCTCACCTCGGGTGTGAAGCTTAAGGGGAACCCCATACTCCTAGTAATCAAGTTACCACATTTTCACACAATATTTAAAAGGCCAAAGTTAATTCACAAAATACATGATGGAAAAAAAATATCCGAAGATCTCTCTTCACCCTAACCCTATTTCCAGCCCCCCTCAGGCTGCTTGTTTCTCCTGCGCTTCCCTTAAATGGCTCAGTTACCAAGATAAACGGAAAAAAAGACAATAAGAGACCTGAAATGTAAATTCCTGCTTGGTAAAATTTTTAAATGAAGGCACCTTCCTAATGAGTCTTTTAATTCATCTTTCAACTCTCTCTCTCTTTTTTTTTTTTTTTTAAGATTTTATTGTTAAGTAGTCTTGACACCCCACGTGGGGCTCGAACTCACAATCCTGAGATCAAAAGTATGCTTTATTAACTGAGCCAGCCAAGAGCCCATCAACTTTGTACTTTGTACTTGGATAAGAGGGCCAATGTACATGTGAAAAATTAGTGAAGAGAAGCATATTGAATGATGTTACAGTTATTCTAGTCTATGTGGTTAAGAGCATGGCTTCTGGGTCCAGACTTTAGGGTTTGAATCCCAGCTCAGTCTGCTTGCCATCTGTGTGATCTTGAGCAGGTTACTGAACCTCTCTATGCCTCAGTTTCCTCATCTGTGTAGTGGGGAATAATGATAGTAGGTATCTTGTGAAGAGGAGTCCTACCAGCGGTGCCTGGCTCATGGTTAGTGGTACATGTAAGTGTCAGCTGTGGTCATTACTTTGGCTTCGGTTGTATACTCCGTTGCCTGAGAGGTACTTTGGGAGCTGATACGGCCGACTTCAATGGTCTCATCCCTGAATTTGTGGTGCCTGCTTTCAGTTCCGTCCTTTAAGATCTGTTCTCCCACCTACCCATCTATTTGCATTTCTTCCCAACACTTGCAGCATGGTGGGAAACAGGAGCTTTAATCCCGCCTTCAGCTGTGGCGGTCTCTCAAGTAGTAAAATCTGAAAGTCAGATTTAGAAGTATATTTTTAATGGAATAAATATTAATTTTTTAAATGTTTATTTTGTGAGACACACACACACACACACACACACACACATTGTGAGTTGGGGAGGGGCAGAGAGAGAGGAAGACACAGAATCCGAAGCAGGCTCTGGGCTCTGAGCTGTCAGCGCAGAGCCTGACATGGGGCTCGAACTCATAAGCCATGAGATCACGGCCTGAGCCTAAGTCAGACACTTAACCAACTGAGCCACCCAGGCACCCCCAGAAATATGTTGAAATGTAAATAAGGATAGACAACTTTCTTTTCCTTTGGGCATAGGAGTCAGGAGAATAGCATCTGGAAGGAATAACACCATGAAACACATACCATGGCTTTCCTGAAATCCACTCAGTAGCAAGTACTTTTCAGGCTCAGGAAGGAGGGTTATTAGAGATGAGCTGTCCAGCACTTGGACCTCAAGGCTGAGTTCTTGGGTTAGAGCCAAGGTCTATGTGTTGCTGGCTCTCTCACGGACCCATGGTCAGGGGGCTGTGTGTTGCAGGTGTGTGGAGCTGTTGGTGAGCCTGTAAGGGTGCCGGGCCAGGTGAAGGCCTTCTAGGGTCTCCCTTGATGGGCGTGGCTTCTGGGAAAGGCTGTAGAACTCCACCATAACCTGTTTTCATGCCCCTCCCCCCCTTTCAGAGTGGGATGTAGAGACAGGGAAGTGCCTGAAGACGTTTAAACACAAAGACCCCATATTGGCCACCAGGATCAATGACACCTACATCGTGAGCAGCTGTGAGCGGGGGATAGTCAAAGTGTGGCACGCTGTCACTGCCCAGCTGGTAAAGGTGAGAGGGCAGTGGGCTGGGGGGGATGGGGGAAGGGTGGCGATGGATGGGAGGAGACTCATGGTGTCCCCCATAGAGTTCTTTGGACCATCCTGAAGCTATCAGGTTACAGTCACCAAAGAATGGTCCTGAAGAATTACAGAGAAAGCTCCCCTCTCACTGAATCCCACTCCCCCAAAAAGGGCCATTCTGAGACAGTGGAGGGTCAGGGATCATATGACCTATATTGTCATGGTAGAATTCTATGTTCCCACTCAGCATCATATATGGGCTCAGGGTCTTTTAACAGCAGCAGAGGTTAAGTGACTTTTCCTTTTCCAGAACATTCTACCCCGGCTCTTACATGGGGTAAGGAAATGAACAAAGTCACAGTAGTGTTCCCTTTTACTCTCTGGTGAAAAGGGAACGTTGGCTGTCTTGAAAGTGATCGAATGCTCACGCACACACCAAATGTTGCTAGATTGGAACCCTCCTGGCTCGAGTGGGTGGTGGCGAGATACGTTTGTGCCAGGGACACAGGAGCACAGGGTGCAGCTGCTGGCCCGGCTGGTGGATTTTCCTCCCATCAGTCTTGTTGCCACCATGGTCTGACCAGCAGCTGCAGGCTCAGGTGTCCTCTAGTCCTGGCAAGGAGCTGGGGTCAGAAGCCCTGACCCTTCACCTTGTGGCAGAAGAGGATGGTGAATTCTGGCCCTCTCTGGGACTCCAGGAAGAGCCATCAGGAGCAAGGCCTCTCCTTGATCATTCCTTCACTGGGGAGGGAGCTCTGGGGAGAGGGAGGCATGGACACCCCTGCCCTTTCTAGAACAAAAGTAAAGTCAGCTCAGGGAACTACCGAGTGGGCGGTAGTCATGGAATGGTGGAGTGTGTTGGGATTCATTTAAAGAAGCCTCTAGCTTGGGCCCTTGGAGGACTCACACTCTGAGTCGCAGACGGGCTCAGAACAGGGGCATCTTCTCTTGTAGACTCTCATCGGCCACGAGGGAGCCGTGAAGTGTCTGTGCTTTGACCAGTGGCATCTCCTCTCGGGAAGTACGGACGGCCTGGTCATGGCCTGGAGCATGGTGGGGAAGTATGAGCGGTGCCTCATGGCCTTCAAGCATCCGAAGTAGGTGCCCAGAAAGCCGTGGTTGGTGGATGCGGCGCTCCCTCCTTTTCCCTCATAGCCTAGACTTTGTAATACGGTACTAGAGGTGGGTCCTGAGAAGTTATTGAAATGTTATGCTTATGATGCCTGTGATCCATTTATATCCGTTATCAGATGAGATCAGGCGCATTCAGGGTGGTAGGGCCGTACACGTATATCTGTTATCTGCCAGACTCGTGAATGTTTACAGAACTGTCCCATGTCATGCCAATTCCAGTAAACTTAAAATTCTTGGAGTTGGTCTTTACCCCAGGAAGCTTGTGTTCACAAAAGCTTAAAAATCATCCGAGGGCCAAAGATTTAAAAATAACTAAGGGGTTAAAGAAGGAACGTTCTTACAAGTCTGCTGGCCACATTCTATTCCAGGACAGCAAACATCTCATTTTACAATTCCAATCCCAAGTTAGTGGTGGTGGCTGCTTGGAGCCCATTGCGAAGTAGTCTGGGGTCACATCTGAGCTTGTGTGGAATGGATATTGTGGTCCGTTAATGGTTCTGCCATGGCCCTGGGTTTCTGTGGGATGCTCTATGTCACTATGCTGCTGCATGAATAATGCTTCTTCCCCTGAGTGCATTATAAAAAGCTCCACGTAAACAAAATGCCATCCTAATGGACTAGAAGAGTAAATGATCTTCTAGGGGATCTATCACTGAGAGTTATTTAGTAAAATATGGCCCTAGATTCCCTCATATCTTCGTAGGACCCTCCTGAACAGGCACCCTGGAGGGGTTTGAGTGTGTATGTGTATGTTTACCCTTCATGGTGTATGACTGCATTACTGATGGGTGGGTGCTGGGAAGGGCCTCTGTTCAGTGATTTACCTACTGCTTTATCAGGAAGCCTCTTACTTAGCCTGTTGTCTGGATTATTGAACCTTACGAAAGGAAAGAGTCAAACTTTATGTCACCTGAAACTTGTAACTATGTTTTTATTTTATTTATTTATCTTTTACATGTTTGTTTATTTATTTTGGGAGAGAGTGAGCTGGGAAGGAGCAGAGAGAGAGAGGGAGGGAGAGAATCCCAAGTGGGCTCCGTGCTGTCAGCACAGAACCTGACATTGGGCTCCGTCTCATGAGCTGTGGGATCATGACCTGAGCCAAAAATCAAGAGTCGGTGCTTAACTGACTGAGCCACCCATGGGTCCCCATAACTGTATGTTTTTAAAACCTTCCAAGCATAATCCAGTAGGATTGAGTTTAGGTATTAGAAAATAATCTGATCCCAGAAAACCGAGCAGGTTGGTCACCATTCCACCAATCCAAGAGCCTGTTGTGGAAAGGTTTTGTGGAAGGCATCTACATCTCCTGGCCCTCTCTCTTCTTCTGCTGGTCACCACAAAAGGGAAGTCATAAATTTCATCCCGGGTCAATTTTCTTTCAGGATGCTTTACTGAAAGAATGAAAGCCACTCATTTAAGACCCAAATGAAACTGCTTAAACACTGGGTTTTTGCTTCTTATAAAGATGATCATTTCCCCATGGGTTGATTTCTTTCTTTAGTGATGCTAGGGGGTGCCTGGCTGGCTCCGTTGGTGGAGCGTGAGATTCTTGATCTCAGGGTTGCAGGTTCAAGCCCCATGTTGGGTGCAGACATTACTTAAAAATATCCAATAATACTATTCAAAAAGGTATAAAAACAGTAAGTTCTCGGCATGACTGTTTTAGAAACCATTAGCTAGGAGCCAAATTGTAAGAGAAAAGTGTGATCATCTATGGATCGGACCAAAAACAAAAAAATAACACAAAAACTCAAAAATACAAAACCTGTGACAATAAGCCTTTGTGTTTTGCCATCTGGTGCACTGTGACCCAACTGTAGGAAAAGTAAGCGCGGGAGGGGAGGAGAGAGTACACCTGTCTTTGAAGGTGAATGGTTGGCAAACCATTATGGCAGCCATGACCACGGCCCCCAACCATGCACAGACTACCCCAAGCTATAAACGCAAGCCGTCTACCAAGACACAGGCACTGTTCTCTTCCAGGGAGGTGCTGCACGTGGCGCTCCTCTTCCTCCGGGTCATCAGCGCCTGTGCAGATGGCAAGATCCGCGTCTACAATTTCCTAAATGGGAACTGTCTGAAGGTGATGAAAGCCAATGGCAGAGGTGATCCCGTGCTGTCCTTCTTTATTCAGGGCAACAGGTGGGTGGTAGGTGTGGAGGTCAGAGCCGTGAGCAATTCTGTTTGGATGATTTTTCTGCTCCTCTGGGACACCAGCCTCGGATCTGCTGGCAGGAGGAGAGAGTGGGCAGCGCTCTCCTCCAATGTTGGTGGTAGAGGGGTACTGTTTTGGCGGTAGAAAGGGAATGGTCTTGTGGGGGACTAACTGGACTTTGCATAAAACTTAGCAATCAAGATTCACATTGCTCTTAATTTGTTCCAGAATATGCAGACCCTGTTTGCTCCCTGGCCAGGCATTCCTTGACCAGATGTCTCTGATGCCCACTTATTTTTTCTGTTTTTAATGTTTATTTGTTTTTGAGAGAGATAGAGAGAGCGTGAGCAGGGAGGAGCAGAGAGAGAGAGAGAGAGGGAGACACAGAATCCGAGGCAGGCTCTGGGCTCTGAGCTGTCAGCACAGAGCCCAATGCCGGGCTCGAAGTCAGGAGCTGTGAGATCATGACCTGAGTCGAAGTCGGATGCTTAACCGACTGAGCCACCCAGGTGCCCCTATTTATTTATTTAAAGTAGGCTTCCACCCAAAGTGGGGTTTGACCTCATGACATCTAGAGTCACATGCTTTACTGACTGAGCCAGTTGGTGCCCCCAACATTGGCTTCCTTTTAATGAAACTGCACTAGTGCTGCCTCCCATCTTAAAGGGCAGGGCAGGACAGGTAATGCATCTCAATAAAGGAACACTTTTCAGCTATAAAGTAATAATGCCATTACAAAAATCACCTCTGACCTTTTCTTTTTTATGCCATCCAAAGACATAATATCCTTTGGGCCTGAGTAAAAACGACTCTGAAAAGGATTCCTAATTGGAATTATCGCCCAAATTCCCTTCTAGCATTTCTGGCCAAAACATGTTGCTTTTTTAAAGTTTATTTATTTGAGAGGGAGAGAGAGAAAGAGAGAGAGAGAGAATGAACAGGAGGGGGAGGGGCAGAAAGCACGCAAGAGAGAATCCCAAGCAGACTCCATGCTTTCAGTGTTGAGCCCAATGCAGGGCTCAAACTCACAAACAGGAGATCATGACCTGATTGAAACCATGAGTTGGAGGCTTAACTAACGGAGCTGCCCAGACGCCCCAAACTTATTGCTTTTACACTAACATTCAAGGTCTTACAGTTCAGGCTTTTGGAGCAGAAAGGAACCTACACGTGGTATTTCCCTTTCTTATTTATGATTACAGGAGATCCAGGCACAGGGTAGGGTAAACAGCTTGCTCTGTGAACGTAGTGAATGACAGACACCAATGGGTGATTGTTGGTTGGTAGGGGGGCCCTGCTGGGGGTCCAGGTTTGGAACTCTTTTCCTATCAGGGCAGAGAAATGTCAACTAGGGAAGATGGAAATGATCCTGCTTTATAAAGTACAGCTTTTCTGTTTCAATTTTTTTAAACATTTATTCATTTCTGAGAGGCAGAGAGAGACAGGGGAGGGGCAGAGAGAGAGGGAGACGGAATTTGAAGCAGGCTCCAGGCTCTGAGCTGTCAGCACAGAACCCGATGTGGGGCTTGAACCCACGAACTGTGAGATCATGACCTGAGCTGAAGTTGGATGCTTAACCGACTGAGCCACCAGGCGCCCCACGTACAGAGACTCCGGAGTGATGGAGGGACGGAGGGAGCGAAGTCTTCTCTGTAACGGTTTCCTTGTCCCCCCTCACAGCAACAGAAACATGGCATTGGGGTACTGTGCTTTAGAAAAAGAGTGAACTTCAAGATATCGGTGTGCAGAGTACCTAAGTTTTCTGCTTTGGGCACCCTAGGAGCTTGGTACTCACTCCACGAATGGAAACTCACTTAAAAATATTTTAACTTGAGGGGTGCTTGGGTGGTGCAGTCAGTTAAACATCCGAATTCATTTCAGGTCACAATCTCATGATTCATGAGTTCGAGCCCCGCATCGGGCTCTCTGCTGTCAGCACAGGGCCTGCTTCAGATCCTCTGTCCCCTCTCTCTGCCCTTCCCCTGCTTGTCCTCTCCCTCTCTCAAAACTAAACATTAAAAAAATATATTTTAACTTGCGGGGCGCCTGGGTGGCTCAGTTGCTTAAGCATCCCACTTCAGTTCAGGTCATGATCTCATGGTTCATGAGTTTGAGCCCCGCATCCGGCTTCGGGCTGGCAGACAGAGCCTGCTTTGGGTCCTCTGCCCCCTCTACTGGTTGTCTCTCTCTTTCAAAATAAATAAACGTAAAAAATATTTTTACTTGATAAGTGAAGAAATCAGAACATACGGCCGGGCTTACACTTAATTTTAAAGGAAATGACCCTCGCCGCCCAGCTGGCTACCTTTCACGGCTCCGGATCCTTCAGTAACTTAACGCCATCCTGTTTGTACAGTCCTTTAGCCCCTGGGTGCTGTTGCCTTGGGTGCGGCATCGGACGGGACCATGACTGAAATGCCTGTTTGGAGGCCCGGGCAGTGGTGGCATTCACGCTCCTCTTGTGGGCCATCTTGTTTCGGTTCCAGGATGGTCATCAACACAGAGAGCAATATTCTCATGTTCCAGTTTGAGGCAATCAAGTGGCAGTCCTCCCCGGACCGGGCCAAGCCCAAGAAGAAGGAGAAGGAGGAGGACCGGGAAGAAAACGGCCTGGCGGACGTTCTCTCCAGGTCCAGCACTCAGGCTTTCAGCCTGAAGGACTCGCTATCCAGTAAGCAAACTGTGACCCAGGAGTTCCCGTCGAGTAAGCCATACAGGTCTCGGGTCTGCCTGAGGACAACCAGATTACCTTCAGGTAAGGGAGCTGAATCCCAGGCCACCTCAGTGTACGGTGGGGCTGGGGTGGATGGGGGGGACAGTTTCTTTGTGGGGAGAGAGCGAGCAGACAAGGAGGGGAGGGGTGGAGAGGGAGGGAGACACAGATCCGAAGCAGGTTCCAGGCTCCGTGGGCGTCAAACTCACGAACTGAGCGATCATGACCTGAGCTGAAGTTGGATGCCCAACCGACTGAGCCACCCAGACGCCCCAGTGATTTTTTAAAGTGTATTTATTTATTTTTAGAGAGAGAGAGTGTGTGTGTGTGTGTTTGAGAATGGAGGAGGGACAGAGAGAAAGAGAGGGAGAGCGAGGATCTGAAGCAGGCTCCATGTTGTCCACGCAGAGCCCAGAGCCCCATGCGGGGCTCAAAGTCAGAAACCGTGAGATCATGACCTGAGGTGCAATGAAGAGTTGGATGCTTAATCGACTGAGCCACCTAGGCGCCCCTCCAATGATTTCTTGATCCTAACCTTGAAAAGAAGGGGGGAGCCCTTTCTTTTTGATTCACCAGTAGGCGAGCCAACTCAAGAGAATCTCCTGATTTTCAAGGTCTAAGTTTATAAACGTATTAGAATCTTTGTACAGTAGATCATTAATATCTACTATATACTTGCCATTGAAACAAAAAGCAACCAACATCTGCGTCCGTCCAAACAGAGATTACATAATTATTTCCTTAGAAGAGAGACGAGATATTATCGTACCACAGAAAAATGATCTATGCAGAATATATTATCTGATTGATAACATGCACCCAGAGAATATTAGTTATAAAGCAGATACGTGTGTGTACATGAGTGTGTGTGTGTGTGTGTGTGTGTGTGTGTGTGTGTGTGAGTGGCGTTGGGAATGGTATTTATAAGACACACAGAGAATAAATTAGGTGTAGGCTACAGAAGCCAGACTCCTTTCTTTTTTGTTTTTACCTGAAACTGGATCCCGAGATCTGCAGAGAACGTCCAGAGATCACGTCAGGTGTATTACACTACAAATGATCAGCTCTCTCTTTCGGAGACCAAGAGGGTTAGATAGTGCTTGAAGCTTGACAATCAGTAGGAAAAGCAGGTGAGAGGAAAGGCTGGAGGGGGTGTATATCTTAGGCTCCAGACGACTTATCTGGTGTCACATGACCACAAACAAGGCGATAGTCTGGGTGAAAATCAGCCAATGACCAGCTATGCCTCCATTAATTGAATTATATAATTACTATGGTTTCCTCCTCAATCTTCATTTAGGAGCGTTAACAGAGGTACCTCAGAGTCTAGGAAAGTCAAAATCATCCCGAAGAGACGGCAAGAAGAGAGCGAGTCCTGTTTCTAAGGAAGCAAATGGCATAGACGGTGCACAAGAGAGTTTGGGCGCAAAATCGCTGGCAGGAGATACGATGAACGGTGATGCTTTTTTCTGGATCAGGGGCAAGATCCTCTCTCGCTTGCTCGCTCGCTCTTCTCCATCTAGTTTTTCAGCCAGCCCATCACCTTGCTTAAACGTTGAGAATTCAGAGTGGATACAATGTCTGGCTTTTCTTAAGGGTGATTGGTTTTCTTTAATTGTCCCCTTACAAACTTGAGGCCACAGAGTGAGAACCTTTGGGAGAGCTGTGTTTCCGGTTTTGGTCTCACACAGCCTGCCTCCCGTCCCTGCCACTGAGTCTTCTCGCTCCTCGGACTATTGTGTCATCACGAATGGAATGTCCCTTTATTGTTTAGGAGAGACTTTGGTAAAGATTTAAAATGCCTTTCAAATATTTTTGGTTAATAGAATAGGGTTTCTTTGATTCAAACTCCCTGCAGAGACTAGCTTCAAGGTGAAGTTTCAGGAGGGCCGTACTAACAAGGGTCATCCTTGAATATGTTTGTGTACTTGCTCAGACACACCTGCAAGGGTAGAGTCTTAGTGGCGTTGCCAAGACAAAGGATGACTGCCCTTAAGAATCAGAAAGGCATTGGGGCGCCTGGGTGGCTCCGTTGGTTGAGCGTCCCACTTTGGCTCAGGTCATGATCTCACAGTGTGTGAGTTGGAGCCCCACATCGGACCCACTGCTGTCAATGCAGAGCCTGCTTTGGATTCTCTGTCTCCCTCTCTGCCAAGGCCTCCTCTGCTCTCGCACACTCTCTCTCTTAAAAATAAATAATCATTAAAAAAATTAGAAAGATATCAATATCTCACCCCTATGTTTATTGCAGCATTATTTATGATAGCCAAATTATGGAAGCAACCCAACTGTCTATTGATAGAGGAATGGAAAAAGAAGATGTGGGTTGTGTATATATGTATATTTACATACATGTACACATATACTATATGCAAATATATACATATATATACACCCCCATATATACATTATATATGTGTACACACACACACACACACACACACACACACACACTGAAATATGACTCAGCCATAAAAAGAAACAAATCTTGCCATTTGCAACAACGTGGATGCATCTAGAGGGTATAATGGCAAGCGAAAAAAGTCAGTCAGAGAAAGACAAATACCATACGATTTCACTAATATATGGAATATAAGAAACCAAACAAATGAACAAAGAAAAAAAGATAGCAAACAACAGACCCTCAACTATAGAGAACAAACAGATGGTGACCAGAGGGCAGGTGAGTGGGGGATGGGAGAAACGGGTGAAGGGAATTAAGCATACACTTATTTTGACGATCACTGAGTAATGTACAGAATTGCCTAATTACTATTCCATACACCTGAGGCTAATGCTTCATGTTGACTCTACTGGAATCAAAAAATTTAAAAATATGATACAAAAAGAGGGAAACACTAGCATAACTGATTGGATTTGAAAAAGAAATTAGAAAGATACTGCCATAGTTGTCCTTAAAAAATGATAGATCAATTTACTGGCCCACCAATGGTGCAAGAGAGCGCCCACCCTACCCATACACGGCCACGCTGGGTGTTAGCCATCATTTTGGACTTGCTGATATGGTCAATAAAAATAGTGCTTGCACATCTTTGAGGTGGATCACTAAGAAACTAAATGTCCACCAGCGGGCAGTGCCGAAGCAGATATGGAAAAATTCACACCATGGAATACTGTCTAACCGCTAAAAATTGTATCATGAGGACCCACATATACTGACTTGGAAAGAGATCCACAGTGTATTATTATGCGGAAAAGGCACTTTAGTAAACAATGAGTCATCACAATTCCTTTTTTTAAAAATTTGATTTCATCGACACACATTGTTACGTTAGCCTCAGGTTATGACATAATGATTTGACGGGTTTATGCGTTATGCTATGTCCCCAGTACATTGCTATTCCAATCTCATGGACTCTCTTCCTTATGCTGTGCCTTTTGTTCCCATGACTTACTCATTTCGTAACTGAAGCCTGTATCTCCCACTCTCCTTCACCGTTTTGCTCATTCCTCTCCCCACTCCCTTCCCTCTGGCAACCATCTCTGTATTTATAGGTCTGATTCTACTTTTATTCATTTATTATTATTATTTTTTAAGGTTCCACTTATGGGTGATGTCTGGTGATATTCGTCTATCTTGGTTTGGCTTGTTGCACTTAGCATAATACCCTCCAGGTCTCTCTATGTTGTCTCAAGTGGCATGATCTCATTCTTTTTATGGCTGTGTAATATTCCCCCCCCCCACTGTGTGTGTGTGTGTGTGTGTGTGTGTGTGTGTGTACCACATCTTCCTTATCCATTCATCTATTGATGGACATCTACATTGCTTCCATATCTTGGCTATTGTAAATACTATGTTAAACATAGGGATGCATATATTGAGTTGGTGTTTTTGTTTTCTTTGAGTAAATATCCAATAGTGGACATACTCCGTACTGTTTTCCACCGTGGCTGCACCAATTGGCATTCCTATGAACAGTGCACGAGGGTTCCTTTTTCTCCATACTCTTGGCAATGCTTATATTTCACTTGTATTTTATTTTGCTTGCATTTTTTTAAATTTTAGTCATTCTGAATTTATTTTATATTTTGCTTGTATTTCTTATTTTACTCATTCTGACAGGTGCAAAGTGGTATCTCATTGTGGTTTTGATGGGCATTTCTCTGCAAATTGTTAGTGATGTTGAGCATCTTTTCATGCATCTGTTGACCATCCATATGTCTTTGCAAAAATGTCTATTCAGATCCTCTGCCCATTTTTTAAATTGGGTTGTTTTTTTGGCGACGAGATCTTTATATATTTTGGATTTTAACCCCTTGTCGGATAAATCATTGGCAAATATCTGCCACCATTCAGTAGGTTGCTTTTTTGTTTTCTTAGTGGTTTCCTTTGCTGGGCAAAGACCTTTGATTTTGATGTAGTCCTGATAGTTTGTTGTTGTTTTTGTTGTTTGTTTCTTATTGCTTTTGTTTCCCTTGCCTTAGGAGACCTAGAGACATATCTAGAAAGATGTTGCTATGACTGACGTAAGACAAATTACTGCCTGTGTTCTAGGATGTTTATGGCCTCGGGTCTCACATTTAGGTCTTTCCATTTTGAGTTTATTTTTGTGTGTAGTGTTAAAAGGTGGTTCAGTTTCATTCTTTTGCTGGTAGCTGTTCAGTTTTCCCAGCACCATTTATTGAAGAGACTGTTTTTTCCCATTGAATATTCTTGCTTTCAAGAATATAGATCATAGGTCATAGATTAATTGACCATATAATTATGGGTTTATTTCTGGGCTCTCTTTTCTGTCCCATCGATCTATGTCTCTTTCTCTCTCTCTTTCAATGCCAGCATCATACTGTTTTGATTACTGCACCCTTCTAGTGTATATTAAAATCTGGAATTGTGATACCTCTAGCTTTGTTTTTCTTTCTTAAGACTGTTTTGGCTATTTGATGTCTTTTGTGGTTTCATACGTATTTCAGTGTTTTTTTGTTCTAGTTTTGTGAAAAATGCTGCTGGTATATTGATAAAGGATTGCACCGAATCTGTAGATGGCTTTGAGCAATATGAGCATTTTCACAATATTAGTTTTTCCAGTCTGTGAGCATGGGATCCCTGTTTTCTACCATCTTTAATTTCTTTCATCAATGTTTTATAGTTCAGAGTAGAAATCTCACCTCTTTGATTAAGTTTATTTCTAGGTATTTTATTATTCTTGGTGCATCTAAAAATGGGAGTGTTTTAAAAGTTTTTCTTTCTGCTGCTGCATTATTTGTGTATAGAAACGCTACTAATCTCTGCTATTAATTTTGTATCCTGCAACTGTATTGAATTCACTTTTACTTCTAGTACTGCTTTGGTGGTCTTAAGGATTTTCTATGTATGGTATCATGTCATCCGGAAATAGGGAGAATTGAACTTCTTCTTTACCAATGTGGGGACTGCTTATCTCTTTGTCTTATCTGATTGCTATGCTAGGACTTCCAGTACTATGTTGCATAGAAGTGGTGAGAATAGACACCCTTGTCTTATTCCTGAGCTTAGAGTAAACGCTTTCAGTTTTCACCATTGAATATAATTTGGCTGTGGGAGTTTCATGTATGGCCTTTGTGATGTTGAGGTATGTTCTCTCTACCCCCACTTTCTTGGCACAATTCCTTTTTTTAATGCTTTTGTTTTTTATTTTTGAGAGAAAGAGAGAGAAAAAAAGCAGGGGGAGGGGCAGAGAGAGACACACACACAGAATCCAAAGAAGGCTCCAGGCTCTGAGCTGTCAGCATAGAGCCTGACGCGGGGCTCAAACCCACAAACTGTGAGATCTTGACCTGAGCTGAAGTCGGATGCTTAACCAACTGACCCACCCAGGCGCCCCAACATGATTCCTTTTTTTAAAGGAGAAAAGCTGTGTGTGTTTTCACACACACACACACACACACACACACACACACACACACACAGTGGTTTATTCTGGGATTAAAAAGGACAGTGGGGAAGATTTTAACATCTTAATTTTATTTAGTTTTGTATGCTTTAGTAAAAATGTTTAATATATTAGGATTTACTGTTTTGGCATCAATTTAACAATATTTAAGCATCAATTCAATATTATAATTATTAAATAACATTTAATGTAATAATTTAACACCATTTAATAATTTAATAAAATATTATTTATTTAATAACGTAAACAGGGAGATATTTGAAGCTTCCATCCATCTTAGGATGCTGCTACACAAGCATCTTGGGATAAAACCCATTTTGTCAAGGAAAATTACATTTTCAGCACGCTGTTGCATTTTATTTGCTAGTATTGGTATAGTTAGGGGTACAGACTTTTTTAGTGTTTATTTTTGACCGAGAGAGGGGGGCATGGGCGTGGGAGGGACAGAGAGAGAGGGAGACACAGAATCCGAAGCAGGCTCCAGGCTCTGAGCTGTCAGCACGGAGCCCACCGCAGGGCTCAAACTCAGGAACTGTGAGATCACGACCTGAGCTGAAGTTGGATGCTTAATCGACTGAGCCACACAGGTGCCCCATGTACAGGCTTTTAATCGTTAGTCAGACTAGACAAATGACTTTCATGACACAGTCATTCCTTTTTCTTTTTAAAAATTTTTAAAATGTCTATTTATTTTTGAGAAAGACGGAGACAGAGCCTGAGCGGGGGAGGGGCAGAGAGAGAGGGAGACACAGAACCCGAAGCAGGCTCCAGGCTCTGAGCTGTCAGCACAGAGCCCGACGCGGGGCTCGAACCCACGAACGGTGAGATCATGACCGGAGCCGAAGCCGAACGCTTAACCGACTGAGCCACCCAGGCGCCCCACTTAGCCCTTCCTTAAGATGGGGATAACGCTTCCAGTGTCTCTGTGAGGTACTGTAGGAAGTGAAAAGGCCAAGTGGATAGAGATCATAGATGTGCTCCCACGTGGACATCCTGGTTACTTCTGGGGAGCAAGCACCTTCGCAGTCGCCACCGTAATGCAGCGCGTCAGAATGAATCTCTCGTCTCTGTCAAGTGGCTTTTGGAACTGCTGCTATTGTTCAAAAACATTTTAGGAACTCCTGTTCAGAAAATGCCTTTTGGTCACGTTGTGATACATTTAGGCCGTGTATTTTGAAAGCAGTTTTGACGCAAAACCTGAGAGACTGTTGAACACTGAAAACGAACACGGAGGGTTGAAGGGGGCGAGGGAGGGGGAGAGAGGTGGGGGTAATGAGGGCACTTGTGGGGAAGGCGCTGGGTGTTATATGGACACCAATTTGACAATAAACTATTAAAAAAGAAAAAGAAAGCGGTTTTTATTTTGGAAAATGTCCAAAGATCACTGGAATCAAATTTGATTAATAATTAACAAGATGGAGGTCAAATTTGTGATACACTTTTTGTTTAAAAATACAGATTAGTGGGGCACCTGGGTGACTCAGTCGGTTAAGCATCCAACTCTTGGTCTCAGCTCAGGTCATGATCTCAGGGTTCATGGGATCGAACCCCATGTCAGGCTCTGTGCTGACACTGCTGAGCCTACTTGGGATTCTCTCTCTCCCTGTCTCTTCACCCCTCCAGCGCTGTGTTCTCTCTCAAAATAAATAAATAAACATTAAAAAATAGAAATTTGTTACTATAAATTTATAAGGCCTATTTTGTGTGAATCATAAATGAGGTATAAAGCTCCTTCCCACAGGGCAGTTTCAAAATGTGTGGAATGTTGGGATTACATATGTTCCCTCCAAAATATGTACGTCTAGAGTAACTATACACTTGTACACAAATATTAGGATATTTAGTAAACACTTGTGTTGAATATGTCATAATTTCTAGGGTTAGAGAGGATTTTTGCCCCCATGACGGCAGGCCCATTGGGCAACAAAGACCTCAGTTTGGATCGTTAGAATGGGTTTAACTTTTAAGCATAACCACTTACTGTTTTTCATGGAATACCCTGACTTACTTTTGTTTCCTTTTTTTGAAAAACCAGAGGATGAGGAGAAAATCCAGAAAGAAAGACAACCGGAAACTCCCGTAGATGTGATCAAGCGCTCCAAGAAGAAGACCTGGCAAATCCCTATGTCCCCTGACCAGTTCCTACTGACTATTAACGCCGTGCAGCAGGCCCATAGCTCGGGGAAGTTTGCCTACCCCCGTAGGCCCCAAACCCAAGTCATTGATGCCTGGGGGCCTTCCATTTCACACCCAAGGAAGGTCTTGAGTTTCAAAGGAAAATCAATCCAACACGCAGTTGATAGGTTGAGGTGGAGTAACCCTCCCATCGACGTGAAACAAACCAGTATCCCCCTTGTGACCCAGAAACTGCAGCCCAACCTGAAGAACTCTTTGCACAGTCCCCGAGTCCAGTCCAGCCTACCCCAGCCTGTGGTTATCCAGCCCAGATTCACGGGCAGCTCCAGGGGTGAGGACCAAGCGAGCAGCTCCGTTGACAGGACAGTGCGCAGCTTTAGCCCACTAACCAGCATGCAGGTCATTAAACCGAACCACATGCTGGCTCCACCACTGGGCGTGACAACCAAATCTGTCAAGAAAGAAAGGCCTCGCTTCTATACGTCCCTTGATCCCTTTAGAATGAACACTCAGTTCATGTTGTTGACTGTAAGGGATGAAAAAGAGTACAGGGAAGTCAAGATAAAGGAGTATGAGGCCAGGAAGCCCAGTGACGTGGTCGATCCAGAAAAAGCCAGGAAATCTGCATGGATCAGGAAGATCCAAGGGCTGCCTATAGATAATTTCCTGAAGCAAGGGAAAACAGCAGCTCCTGAACTTGGACGGAATGTGTTTATTTGAGCCAGCCTTGGGACATGGCCATCTCACAATAAACAGAAAACTAAGTGGATGTTGGTGTTTGGTCACTTGTTTGTTTCTTTGTTTTTTGGACAATCCCTTGGCAATGTGGGGAGCCCTAATTATCTTCCTAGAAGCCAAAGAATTGATAAGAAAACGGGGTTGGGGGCGGCTGGGAGAGATTGGCATCTGTATTCCCACTGAAAAAACCATTGAAACTTACAAAAGCCCAACTTCACTGGTGGGAGATGGGAAAGTGATCCTTGGGAACTAGATACCACTCATCATTACCAATTTGGTGCTTCCATTCTGACTGCAAACGAACAATGGGATTGTATTAGGATCATGCATTGGAGTTCTCTGTTATTTTTGCACGGTAGTTGATGAAGCTCAATGAGCTCAGTTAAGAATCTAAAATGAGATTCCCTAATGGGGTTGACCTATTGCATTGGAGACCATTATGTGTTCTTTTCCTTCTCAGGGCTAAGTCCTATGGAAGAGGATTAAGCATCGTCATCTTTTCTTCAAAGAGGGACACTAATATCAAGTGTGTGGATGTTTCTACTTAGACCTTCCAAGGATGGTGTCAGGGACCAGGCAAGTAATTTAAAAGAGGGCAGCACACCATGGGAGCTATGGCCCTTTGGAGAGCTCAAGTCCTATTCAAAGGGGTAGCTCCTACTTGGCAGCTCAGCACGATGACAGGATGGTGTGAGATAGTAGAAAATATATATTGGTCTCTGCCCCGAGTTCCTGGCACAGAGTTCTTGAAAACTTTATAAATTCCCAAGTGATATGAACACTAGGAGCATCTTTTCTTTTAATTGGGCGACTCAGAGTAGGCTCCTGGATGGCTCCTGGAGGGGGCCTGGTCAAAAGAAAGACCAAACCAAGATTAGAAGCTTGGGGATTTTAGCCCCAACCCACATTTCTCCAGAGAGGAGAGAGGGTCTGGAAGTGGAGTTATTGATTCATCATGTCTATGGTGATGAAACCTCCAGAAAAATCTCAATGATATGGGGTTCAGAGAGCTTCCGGGTTGGAGCACACATCCATGTATTGGGAGGGTGACGTACCTCAACTCCACGGACCCTCCCAGACCTCGCCTATATATGTCTCTATCTGGTTGTACATCTGTCTCTTTATTTATTTATTTTTTAATTTTTAAATGTTTTTTAAATCTATTTTTGAGAGCCAGAGAGAGACAACGTGAGAAGGGGAGGGTCAGAGAGAGAGGGAGACACAGACTCTGAAGAAGGCTCCAGGCTCTGAGCTGTCAGCACAGAGCCTGACGCGGGGCTTGAACCCACAAACCATGAGATCATGACCTGAGCCGAAGCTGGAGGCTCAGCCGACTGAGCCACCCAGGCGCCCCAATCTGTGTCTTTTATTAACTGGCACATGTCAGTGTTTCCTTGAGTTCTGTGAACCCCTCTATCAAATTAATTGAACTCAAGAGGGCGTCATTGGAACCTCAAATCTATAGCCAGTTGGTCAGAGGCACAGTGATAAACTGGATGGCCAACTGGCATGTGAAGAATGAGTGTGTGTGAGAGACAGAAAGAGAGGGAGAGCTGGTGTGCCCAAGCGTCTTCTGGCACTGAGCTCATAGCCTGTGGAATCTGGCTGTATCTCCTTATAATGTCAGAATTGAATTGAATTGTAGGACCCCCAGCTGGTGGTGCTGAGAATCGCTAGGTGGGGGGGAGGGGGCGAAGAAACTCCCACGCATCTGGTGACCAGAGTGAAGTGTTTTATGTGAGAAGTAAGAGAGACAGACAGCAGAGAAGCACAGTAGGGGAGAAGTGGGCTTTTTCCTGCACAGCAGAGACTGAACTGAGATTTTCCTATACAGGTGGTAACAAATTCAAAGAGAATGCAAACCGAAACCAACACAAAACGCCACAACCCACACACTGGTTGGGGCACCAAACACACGGCAGGGGCTGGCTAGAGGCACACGCCACCTCTTCAGGGCATCTGCTTTTCACCTCCAAGTGCAGGACCGGAATTTTTTGCCAAGGTTCCTTTCCTTTAAGAATTTTTTTTTTCATTATCAGGATATTAAGTTTAAAGTAGCACTGGCAAATAGCCATGTAAAAACTGTGATTTCAACGTAAAGAATCCCCTCGATGAAGGAAAGGAGCTAATACACATTATTCCATGAGTCTTCCAACAGCACGCTGATGTAGGGCAGGCAGAAGATAGGATATTCTTATAATCACACTGTTAGAGTCAGTTTCAAAGATGATGTAAAAGTCTCTGAATTTCAGGTCCTTCATGGAGCAAAATGAGATCACTGGCGATTAAACTTAAAATAGTACTAAGAATTACATTTACTAAGCATACTTACCCTGTTCTCTTTTTTTTTTTTTAAATATTTGAGAGAGAGAGTGCAGCGCGAGCTGGGGAGGATCAGAGTGAGAGGAAGACACAATCTGGAGGCAGTCTCCAAGCTCTGAGCTAGCTGTCAGCATACAGCCCGACGCGGGGCTCGAACCTACGAACCGTGAAATCTAGACCTGAGCCAAGGCCAGACGCTCAACCAACTGAGCCACCCAGGCGCCCCCATACTTAACCTGTTCGGAAACGATCATCATCCCCACATAACAAAACTGAGGAAAGAGGTATAGAGAGGTTATTTGGATAGCTAGTTCCTGGAAAAGCCGGGACTCAAACACACGCCCTCATTCTCTTTATTCCTTATTGTTTCCGGGCGTCTCTTTTCCTCCCATAATTAAACTCTACTATAGAGTCCCCCACTGTTTCTTAATACTGTCCCACACGCCCGCAGCGCCCCAGACGCCCCGCCCACATGCTCGCCCCTCACTCGACGCCCCGCCCCCGACGTCCGGTCCAGGCACGCGCCCCGCCCCCCCGGTCGTTCTCACTCCCCTCGCGCCCCGCCCCCGGACGCTGAGCCCACACTCTCGCCCCGCCCCGGACGCCCCGCCCACACCTCCGTCCCGCCTCCGCGGTTCCGCCTCCCGCGAAGCACCTGGAAGCGGAAGTAGAGGCGAGCTGGGCTTGTGCTTTGCTCCTCCCCTCCTTTAGGGACTTGGTCGCGTCAGCTGCCGCGCTGACGTGGCTCCCGGAAGCGGGGCTGGCGCGGGGTCGTGATGTTGCAGCAGGTGAGGGGTGCGGGCGCGTCTTGAGGGTGGGTGTGGCTGGGCGCTGGGCCTGCTGGATCCCAGGGGGCGCGAGTGTGGCGTCCCGGGGCGTTGTGCCTGCGCCCCCGCTGGCTGACCGAGCCCAGGGGTGGGGAGCGGGAGGGGGCGCGGCTGGGAGCCTCGAGGCCTCGGGTGGAGGGTGCCCCGGTCGCGCCTCGGAGGGACGGCCGCGGGGTGTGCAGAAGCGCATTGCCAGCAGAGGTGGGGCGCCGGGTCGCACGGGTGCCCGTGAGAGGTTTCGGGTGGCCTGGCTTTCCCCAGCCATTCGGGGACAGTCGGGGGTGCAGTGTGATTCTGCAGGAGTGGGAGACCCCGCCAGGGCCTTGCGGTCAAGTGCTCGTTGGTGATTGTTGATCACTCCAATGATCACATCTGTGCCCTTAGAGTTAATTACTGTTTGCAGGTTTAGACCAGAAATGAGAAAGAATAATTTCATAATCTCTTGCTATGTTAGAACAAAACAAAACTTTTTTACTCTTTATAGAGATACTCACTTGAGTATCCATAGGTATTTTTTTTTTCCTTGAGGGATTACTATGGCCCAGGCACTGTTCTAGGCCCTGGGGTAGGGCTGTGAACGGTACTAACAGGTTTCTTGCCCTGAAATGTGTGAGTTAGGGTGCTGGGGGATGGGGGCTTCTCGATGGGTTGGGGTGGGGAGACCAAAGTAGTTACATACAAGGATATTTCCAGGTAGTGATAGCAAAGACAGAGTGATGTATAGCTTCATTTTTCTCTTTTCGTTTTTAAAAGCTGTGCTTTTAAATTTTTATTTATTTATTTTGAGAGACAGTGCAGGTGCAAGCCAGGGAAAGAGCAGAGAGGGGAGGGGGAATCCCAAGTAGGCTCCATGCTGTCAGCGCAGAGCCCTGATGTGGGGCTTGGTCCTATGAACCTTGAGATCATGACCTGAGCTGAAATCAAGAGTCGGAGGCCCAACCGACTGAACCCCTACGCGTGCCCAAAGCTTAAGTTAACATATAAACATGCTTTAATTTTTCCTGCCTTAACAAATAAAAACTCCACTCTAAATACTCTTTGAGGTATCACGCCATTCTTAGTTCCTTAAGATTTATTTATACTCGTCTCTTACTTTCTCTCTTCTGTCTTGTGTCCATTCTAGTCTGGTTTTCTGCCTCTTCCCTGTGTCATCCTGAAACTGCTCTTAGTGAGGTCACTGATGACCTGTTAGAAATACAGGTGGTCTTGGGGCCCCTGGGTGGCTCAGTTGCTTAAGCTTCTGACTTCGGCTCTGGTCAGGATCTCACAGTTCGTGAGTTCGAGCCCTACATTGGGCATTTCCTCTGTCAGCTTGGAGCCCACTTCAGATCCTTGGTCTTCCTCTCTTTCTGCCTGCTTGCTCTGACTCAAAAATAAACATAAAAAAAAAAAGAAATACAGCAGTCTCTGGTTTTCATCCTACTTGGGAGCAGCGTTTGATACAGTTGATCGGACCCTCCTCCTGGACCCTCTCCCCTTCACTCCTCCTCCCTAGCACATCCTTTCCAGCCCGCCCTGCTTACTCCTTCACATGTTTCTGATCTCTAAATATTGGAGTGCCCAGAGTCTGTCTTTGGCGCTTTTCATTTTTAGCTGCTCAGGACGAAAACCTTGGAATCTTCCTTAACCCTTTCTGCTTACTCCCACGTTCAGCACCACTGAAGATTTGCGGAGGGGAAGGATCTGGTGTGACTCTCCTGTTAGGAAGATTGTTCTGTGGGTGACGAGGGGCTGGATTCCAGCAGGGATGAGAGGAAGGCAGGCGGGTGGTGGGTGGCTGGCTGGCGCCCCAGGCGAGGTGTGAAAGCGGGTTTGTTGTGGTTGAGGCTGAGCCACTCTGAGAGTCTAAGGCTGTGAGGCGGGGAAACGCTGTGCAATGAAAGCAGAAGGTAGAAGGGGAGCTTCAGGATCAGGGTTTTTGAAACCTTTTTCAAGCAATAAAGGACACCCAAAGAAGTCCAGATTGCCGACTGGAGAGATCCAACAGGAAGACCTGAAGACACCAGAAGTGTAAATAAAGGGATATCGATGGAGGAGGCCCCCGAGGAGGCAGGAAAGGGAAAGATTCCGAGCCCCGTGGTGGGTTTCACCCCGTGGTTGGATAAAAAGAGATCAGTGAGAAGGCGTTGGGGAAACCAGGTCGCAGGCAGATGATTCCTCGAAGGAGCCGAAAGCTTGGCGTGTGTCCCCCAGTGTCTCTGCTGGTGACGGAGCACTGAGTGCGGACGAGGGAAATTTACAGGAGCGTCATTGGCCCCCCATGCTTTGTCACAGGGCCCAGCAGCAGGGCAGCGATGTCACGTCGCCAGATGATGGGTGACCCGACCGGCAGGTCAGTCAACGCAGGTCCTGAGGGAGGGGGAGAGAATGGGGTAGGGCAGGGAGCACAGAGAATGGAGGCAAGACAAAGTCTCTGATCAAGCCCCTCTTTATTGAGAAAACACATGCATTTTATAAAGAGCAAAAAGCACAGGTTGGTTACTAAGAAACAGGGTCACGTGAAGAGGCTAGGGTAAAGGAGAAACAGAGGCTGCAGTTTTAGCACAGCATCTGAGGAGCCGATAAGAAAGCCCAGCCAAGCTGTCTCCGGCCTTGAGCTGGGAGTGATAACACTGTCCTGCCCTGCAGGTGGCTGATCTTAGGTCAAGGCACACATCTCTTCCCCTGGCAGCTCTTCTGGCAGCTCTCCACAGATGGGGGTGCCCTGTCCCCAGGTTGTCAGTGCCCGATGTCGGGGACCACGTCTTACTTGCGCTTTCCCTTTTGGCGTGCTGCCTTCTGTGTAGGAGACGCGCATATACTGAATTTCCCCTTGCTTCATGGATATTTAATTTTCCTGCTAGGACAGCAATGATGACACCGAGGACGTTTCCCTGTTTGATGCGGAAGAGGAGACCACTAACAGACCAAAAAAGTCCAAAATCAGGTAAGAGGGTGTGTTGTCGGAGTTGGGTTCTGTGTGTCGACGGGTGCTAGCCGGTGACATTCAGGGCAGAGCGGGTATCATGTACTTGGGCACAGTGGACATCTGGCACTTTGAGCCTCGGTCTGGGGCCAGACGACATTTCAGATTTCCCGTGGGAATAACTGGCCTGTGGAATTTTACTCAGTGCCGTGTTGTCACGTCCGCAGAGCCGATTTTGTGAACCCCGGTGTCTTCTGTCAAGGAGCGCACCATTTCTTTAGACCCCATGCATGTTGCGTTTGGATCGACTGCAGATTTCAGAATCGCATCTTTTACCTGCAACACGAACACATCCCGCCAAACAGGTTTTGATTCCAGATTTGGGTCCCCGTAAAGAAACTCACTCGCTGAGGTGGAATTCTACCTGACCTTTGAGAACGTGATGCCGAGTGAGAGATGCGAGTCACAGAAGACCCCTTGTGTGATTTCATTTATGTGAAATGCCCGGAATAGGCACCTCTGTAGAGACAGCAGTATGTCAGCCTCTCCTGTGGCAGGAGAAGGGTGGGGTCGGGGTGCATGAGGAGGGACTGCCCGTGGGCACCGAGTTTGTTTTTGGGGTAACGAGAAAGTCCCAAAGGTGATCTCACAGTTCTGTGAATCTTCCAAAACACTGGTGGGGTGTGTGGATTAAACCTCAGTAAAGCTGTGAAAAAACAAAACCCAAAGTCTGCCTGAGCAGCTTTGCCTTAAAGCCTGAACTGATTTCTGAAGACCTAGGAATTCTGTTTTACTTATTTATTAAAAATAATTTTTTTTTACATTTTATTTAGTTTTGAGAGACAGAGACAGAGCATGAACAGGGAAGGGGCAGAGAGAGAAAGAGGGAGACACAGAATCCAAAGCAGGCTCCAGGCTCTGAGCTGTCAGCACAGAGCATGACGCGGGGCCTGGACCCACGAACTGTGAGATCATGACCTGAGCCGAAGTCGGACGCTCAACTAACTGAGCCACCCAGGCGCCCCTGTTTTTTTTTTTTTTTTTTACTTATTTTAATTTCTAAGTAATTTCTGTGCCCAACATGGGGGTTGAACTCAAGACCCCGAGGTCAAGTCGCATGCTCTACTGACTGAACCAGCCAGGCACCCTGGAATTAGTTCTTTATGTGACAGTAGTTAAAAAAAAATTTTTTTTAATGTTTATTTTTGAAACAGAGAGGGAGAGAGAGCATGGGCATGGGAGGGACAGACAGAGAGGGAGACACAGAATCTGAAGCAGGCTCCAGGCTCTGAGCGGTCAGCACAGAGCCCAAGGTGGGGCTTGAACCCACTAACTGTGAGATCATGACCTGAGCCAAAGTCAGACGCTCAACTGACCACGCCATTCAGGCATCCCATGTATGAAACTAGTTTTTAAACCTAAGAGTATAGTTTCCTTAATTCTCTAAGCTTGACAGTTGCTCCTATATTTTTGCAGGTTGGAGTCCTGTTTCCAGAGAGTGTTTTCTGTGGCAGCAGGGCCCCGTCAAATAATGGGACTTAACGTAACAGGAGGGGAGGCGATTTGCTCCCTCCTCAGTCATGTCCGTGGTTCCGCCCGGACCCTGGCGGGTCACGCTGTGTTCATCTGTCTGCAGCACCCCTGCTGCCACGTGACGGCCTCTCTCTTATGTGTTTTGGTTTCCAGACATCCAGTGGCGTCATTTTTCCACTTGTTCTTCCGAGTCAGCGCCATCGTGGTCTATCTGCTCTGCGAATTGTTCAGCAGCAGCTTCATTGCCTGTATGGTGACAATTATCTTGCTGTTGTCATGTGACTTTTGGGCAGTCAAGGTAGGTCTGATTGTTTTACGATCTCAGCGCTGTATTGAATGTGATGAGACCGAACGCTCTACGGACCGTGGGGGGAAAATGACCCATCACATCTTGGATTTGCCTTCATGTATCTTTCTGGTCCCGCAGGCCTCCCGTGGGAAGGTCTGCTCGCTTACCTGTGCGTATGTCAGCCTCCATCAGCTTTAAAATTAAACAAGCGAAATGGGATTAGCAGCCACAGGTCCTGTATACTGTTTCTAATTCATATCCCTTGTTTTGCTTCGAGGTCACCTCCAGGTCTGCTGTGTATGAGATCTAGATAAGAGCCCAGGAGAGGTCATGCACAGATTCTGTGTTCTCATTTTGCTTAATGTTTTTGATGTTTATTTAATTTTGAGAGAGACAGAGACCGAGTGTGAGCAGGGGAAGGGCAGAGAGAGAGGGAGACACAGAACGTGTCAGCACAGAGCCTGATGCAGGGCTTGAACTCATGAACTGTGATATCATGACTTGAGCCAAAGTCGACGCTCAACTGACTGAGCCCCCCCAGGCGCCTCTCAAGTCCCTGGTTTTTAACTTCAGGGAACCAGAACATATGAGTTGCCTTATTCCTACTCCGTTTCCAGCCAGTCACCAAGTCCCATAAATCTGTAGATTTTACTTTTTCCCCCCAAGGACTCTGTGCTACCGATCTTTCTGGAATGTGGCTCTCATTCCCAAATCACCTTACCGCCCGGATCCCTAACCTTTTTTGTGCCGTGGACCCCTTTTACAGTCGAGGTTGTAAGTACATTTTTTAACTTTTTAATTAAGATTTATTGATTTAAATAATCTCTATACCCAACATGGGGCTCGAACTCATGACCCCGAGATCAAGAGTCACATTTTCTAACGACAGAGCCCACCAGGTGCCCCTATGAATGCTTTCTAATAAGTGAAAGATAATACGTACGATTACAAAGGAAGTTACTAATACTGAAATACAAGGAAAACATTAAAAAGGCAGATTTCTGATTCTATAATACACGCTTCTTTGTGACTGTCTAGTTGCTTCCAAAGCAGTGACGAGTATAAGCAGTGTATTGTGATACCTGCAGTCAGCTGTACTACATACGGCATGAGAGACACTGGCCCAAGCCACAGGCCATGCTGACTCTGCTGTGGCTTACTGTCTGCACTCATAATTTAAGGATAGGCTAAACTTCAGAAGTTAGTGAAAATACAGGTATAACGTTTCCTCACCCAAGTTCACGGAACCTGTCAATCTGTTAGCGGGCACCTCTGATTAAACATCTTCTGCAGTGGGCCCCTGGGTGGCTCAGTCGGAGGACGTCTGACTCTTGGTTTCTGCTCACGTCATGATCCCCTGGTTGTGGGTTCAAGTCCCCAGTAGGGCTCTGTGCGGACAGTGCAGTGCCTGCTTGGGATTCCCTCTCTCCCTCTCTCTCTGCTGCTCCCCAGCTCGCTCTCTCAGCCTCTCACCATCAATAAATAAACGTAAGAAAAAATTCTCCTCCATGAGTGGTTCCTGCTTACCCTTCAAATTTTATTTCCAACGTTGATTCCTCAGGGAGGTCATTTCTGACCCCCAGACTAGGTGCAGATTTCTGCACGCCTCCCTCACCGCACTTCCACGGGTGGCAGCGTCACATTCGTGCGCCGGTTGACTGCCTCTCTTCCCCCTGACACTTGAAGCTGGGATAGTGCCTGTTAGTCACCATTTTATTGCCGGCTCATAGTAGGTGCTCAGTAAATACCAGTGGTATAAATAAACCTTGACGGGGTGCCTGGGGGATCAGTCAGTTAAGCATCCGACTTTGGCTCAGGTCATGACCCTTTGCTTCGTAGGTTCGAGCCCCGCATCGGGCTTATGCTGACAGCTTGGAGCCTGGAGCCTGCTTCAGATTCTCTCTCTCCCTCTCTCTCTGACCCTCCCCTGCTTGCACTCTTGTCTCTTACTCTCCCCCAAATAAATAAGTATTAAAAACAAATAAGCCTTGAGAAAGCTACTAAAGTAATTTGTTCCATTAGAAGAGGAGAAGAGCTTGGTACGTTTGAGGTACTAAGTGAGGGCTAGTGCCCGTACCCTCCGTCTCAGTGTGGCTGCTGTGACAGTCCCACAGCCTGGGGGCTATGACCAGGGGGAACTTCTTTCTCAAGTTCTGGGGGCCGGAAGTCCAAGCTCAGGTTGTCAGGACGGTCAGCTTCTGGTGAGGGCCGCCTTCTGGGTTCCCGATGGCCACTTTCTCATTTTATCCTCTCGTGGCGGAGTGGAGAGAGGAAGTAAGCCCTCCTGACTGTTACAAGGGCACTGATCCCATTTGCGAACGCCCCACCCTATGACCTCATCTAGTCTGATCACCCACAAGGTCCCACCTCCCAAAACCATCACGTGGGGGTGGGGTAAGAGTTTCAACGAGTGGAATTAGGGGGGTGGGGACACAAACGTTCAGCCGGAACACCCATTTTTAGAGACTCACAGTTATAAAATACATGGAGCAGCAGTGAGCACAAAGAGGGAACAGGTGGGCCCAGGAACTACAGAGCACGGGGCTTAGGAACACGTCAGGGAAGGAGACAAGGGACACAAGTTCATGAGCGAGAGAGAGAAGGGTGGTCTTTTTTTAAAAATGTTTGTTTACTTTTGAGAGACAGAGCATGAGCGGGGGAGGGTCAGAGAGAGAGGGAGACACAGAATCCGAAGACAGGCTCCAGACTCTGAGCCGTCAGCACAGAGCCCGATGTGGGGCTCGAACCCACAGACTGTGAGATCACAACCTGGACCGAAATTGGACACTTAACCGACTGAGCCCCCAGGCACCCCAAGGAGGATGATGAATGTTTCTGTACGGGCTTACCCCGTCACCTCTGCCCCTGCTGGTCCTGCCGTAGCATCTCCTTTGTTACTTTTTTTTGTTTAGGCCTGGAATGTGGTGATTATTGTGGACTAGATATTGTGGAGGGAAAGCCCAGGATGTTCTTGGTTGGTGATGTGTTATACTGAGGTACGACCTTATGGTAGGCCTTTAAACAACACTTTTTTTAAAACGTGTGTGTATGTATTATTCTTTATCAGAATGTCACAGGTAGACTCATGGTTGGACTGCGTTGGTGGAATCATATAGATGAAGATGGAAAAAGCCATTGGGTGTTTGAGTCCAGGAAGGTAAACTGTCCATTTTACTGTTCAGTGTGTCATTCAGTAAGTTACGTGTAGATTACATTTGAATGCTGAAAGCCGAAGTATTCAGCATTAGAAGTACCGTACCCCAAGTTACTCGGCATGTCCGCACTAAACCAGATGGGCTCCCGAAATGTGACCGCATTTTTCTGTCTAGTTGAGACCGAAGAAAGGCACATGTGGGAAAGAGGCCCGTGCCGAGCCGCCTGTCAGGGGCTGCTGACAAAGGATCTCTGAGGCCACCCAGCTTTGTGTCGCCTTGCCTGGTGCCTCTGGGGACTTCTTCCCATTCACAGAGAAGTGCTTCCGGTAGCTTGTTCTGTCCCTGCCCCCGTGGTCCAGTCCCACACGTGCGCAGGAACACGAGAAGGAAGGATTACAAGTGGACAGAAAATCTGACTCGATCAGAGCAGTCTGCTCTTTAAGCCTCTGCCTCGAGGAGCCGGAGGGGACGCTGATCTGTGTGGGGTTGGTCTGCTTCTCTGTGGGGAGCATTCGGGTTCCGATGGAAGTCGGCTGGGGAGGCAGAGGGCAGAATTTTGGAGACACTACCGGTTGCATCGTCTGCCGCGTGCTCGGCAGGGCCTTGGCAAGGACTGCTTCCGAGGAAGCAGTGTCGTACTTAGTGAGCCCGTGCTCCTTTATGTCGTAAAATCGGCCCTGGAAGCAAGCCCTCGCCTTTTAAACTTGCTGGGTATGGCTGAAACCTTGTGGTCATTGTCCGGAGCCCCTTGATTCCATTTCTTTCTCTGGACCCTTGACCAGGATGACGATAGGTTTGAGTTCCGTGATCCTTCCCTCATAAGGTGCGATTCAAAGCTGCCTTAGGAATAAACAAACAGTGGAGGCTCAGTGAGAATTGAAAAGTCCATCACGAGCAACCCGTATTGTCTTGGGTCCTGACTCACTGTCCCATTCTGCCCCGAACATACCAAATTCTTGAGTTAAAGCGTATTTAAGCCAGTTCTTAAAATTAAATCGTGGTAGATCCACTTCACTGTCCTTTGAGCGGGGGTTCTCCCTTGGGATTTGGGTCATGTGTATTCGTTTATTTGACTTTTAGGTTAAGGTGTTTTTTGTGAACAATGTTAAGCTTTTTACTGATAAATACCACGGCGTCGGTTATGAAATTCGCGTTCTTTTTTAGGCATCCGCTCAAGAGAGTAAAACTGTTTCCGAGGCCGAATCAAGAATCTTCTGGCTAGGACTCATCGCCTGTCCGGTGCTGTGGGTGATATTTGCCTTCAGCGCGCTCTTCTCCTTCAGAGTGAAGTGGTTGGTGAGTGCGGGCGTAGACACGAGTGGCTCATCAGGAGTCCGGTGGGTGGTCTCAACAAGCCCCCTTTGTGGTTAGCGTCGGGGACCCCACTCTCGGACAGACAGCGTCACCCCACGTTTCCCAAGTTCTCCGCCTCCTCTCGGCCGTCCTCCAGGGCCTGAGGAGCAGAATCCTCTCAAAGATCCCATTTCTCCGGCCCCCCGAGCGCCTCGCAGGACTTTGACTTCACCCGCCTTGTCCAGAGGTCCCCACACGTTTGTCACGTTATTATCTTGTCGGGTGGGGATGTCCAGTAAGCCCCGAGCCAACTCGTGTAGCGCAGTTTGGAACGAACAGCGATCCGCTCTGAAAATACCAGTCGGTAACTTGTTCTCGCCGTCCCACTGCTTATGTTGTGAATCTTCGCAGAACGTGAGGTCTGGGAACATGAGTCATCTTGTGATCCCAGAGAGGCCTTGTCTGGGAGGTTGTGGGCTGGGCTCCATGTGGCTGCAGCCAGGCAGCGGCTGGGGCGGCTGGAGGCCGTGAGGTCCCGGGGGCCTCCCCACGTTGTCTCCCCGCAGGCCCAGTCCGGGCTCCCCCCCACCCCCGGCACGGTGGCCGCGTGGCCACAGCTCTCACTGGGGGCGTTCGGCACAGAGGCCGAGTCACCTTCCCCAGCTGCGTTGGTTTGCTGCAGGTGTCACGACAGAGTGGTGCATTCTGGGACGCTTAAACAACAGAGCTTGATTTTCTGACGGCTCTGGAGGCAGAAGACCCAGACCGAGGTGTTGGCTGATTTCTTCTTCCCAAGGCCGCTCTCCTTGGCTTGTGGATGGCCGTCTGTTCCTTGTTTCTTCCATGTGGTCTTTCCTCTGCACGTGTGTGTCCTAATCTCTTTTTACAAGGACCCCAGTCATACGGAATGAGGGTCCCCCCCACCCCCGCCCCCCGCCCTGTGACTCCATTTTACCTTAATCAGCTCTTTAAAAACCCTGTTTCCAAATGCAGCGACATTCCGAGGCCCTGGGTTAGGACTTCAGCATTAGCATTTGGGTGAGACACAGCTCGGGCCGGGGCAGCAACCTAGGGCCGGAAGTCCTCACTTTTGCTGCCTCTCCACATTCAGAGGAATGGGAATTAAACTCGATAGCTCAATGAAGGGAATCAGAAGGTTCTAGAAAAGCATCTGGCACAGAGATTGTTGCTACCATCTTTGGAAAATATAACCTATTACTTGATCTTGTTGAGTTTTGTTGTTTCCATAGTCAAGTGTATCTCACTTACTATTTTTTTAATGATTTTTTTTAAGTTTCTTTATTTTGAGTGATAGAGCGAGGGAGAGAGAGAATCCCAAGCAGTCTCCGCACTGTCAGCACAGGGCCTGATGTGGGGCTCAGTCCCACAAACCATGGGATCATGGCCTGAGCTGCAGTCAAGAGTCGGATGCTTAACCGACTGAGCCACCCAGGCGCCCCTCACTTAGCATTTATTAATACTAGCTATATTTTGGCTTTAATTACATTCTTTTCTCACATTTTTAATATTTTGTCTCTGTTTTGCTAGATAGGCTCTTTTTTCTGTGCGTATGCACATATGTACATTTTTGGGGGGGTTTGGGAGGATGTGTTTTTAGTGTTTCTAGTAGTTCTCTGTTACTTTATATCCTTTGTGTCACATGCTCTTTCATGTACCAGTTAACACCCCTGCGCCTGCCCCTCCTCCTCCCTGCTCCTGCGTTTGGATTTCTGTGGGTTTAAGACTCACTTTCCTTGTTTTAAGCCTCGTACTTACACCTGTTTCTGGACCTCTGGAGTCTGTTGGAAAGGAAATGGGATAAGCCCGCCTCTGTGCCTTCTAGTGTTTCTTCCCTTCCTGGATTGCCCGAGGTTGGTTTGCTCTTCATTTCTTGTCAAGGTTCCTAACAATTACCTCTGGAAACCCTTCTTACTGGTTGCTCAGTCTTTGATCTGTTTTTGAATACCTTCAATTCAGTCCTATCGATCACAGCTTTTCCTTGTAGCCCCTGGTTGGCCCAATTTCATTGTTGGGTGATTTCTTCCTCCCAAATAACTTGTAGTTGGTGCTTTCCTTTGGCTGCGTCACGTTTAAGAGTATGAGCCCATTGACTTCATTCTTGGTCGGTGACTTGGCCGGCTTAGTATTCTTGTGTCCCAGGTTCTTTCTCCTAGCCTTTAGAAGACATTATCATTTCCTTTTCCTTTTTCTTTTTCTTCTCTTCTCTTTTCTTCTCTTTTTTGTTTCTTCATTTCTTTTTTCTTTTTGGGGGTTAGAGGGAGGAGAGAGAGAGAGAGAGAAGTGGGACTCACCTGAAGCGGAGCTTGTGCTCACCCGATGGGGGACTCGACATCATAATATGAGCAGAAGTCAGATGCTTAACCACTGAGCCACCCAGGCGGCCCTCCGTTCTCATTTTCTTTTATTGAATATTGCAGAGGAGTCTGAGGCCAGGTTTACTTAACCTCCATGTAAGTGAGGGAATCATTTTTCTACCTGGATGAAGAAATTTTTTTTTTTATTCTCAAAGTTTTAAAATGTATCCAGAGTGTCTTTGTCTTTCTGCATTGATTTTTTGGAAACTGTGCTCCCCTGATATGTAGGCACAGTTTTTCCTTTGAATCAGGACAGTTGTCTTCTATCAAGTCTTTACATTTATTTATGTTCAATTTTTTTGGTTTCTCTGATTCTAGGGGACCAGTTATCTCTATGTTGGGTCATTTTTATCTGTTCTCTTCTACTGTCTTTCCATTTTTCTTTTTCTTTTTAATGTTTATTTTTGAGAGTGAGTGAGTGGGGGGGGCAGAGGGTCTTGAAGCAGGCTCCACGCTGCCAGCACAGAGCCCCATGTGGGGCTCCAACTCACGAGCCGTGAGATCATGACCTGAGCCGAAGTCCGATGCTTAACCGCCTGAGCCACCAGGCACCCCCAGAATCATTTCTTCACCTGTGTTTTACAGACTATATTTCTTTCTTGCTTTCTTCCTCCTTTTCTTCTTCTTTCTCTTATTTTTTTAATAGTCTTGCATGGATGCCTTTCCCTTTTCCCTCCCCGTTTTGCTCATGCTCACGGTGGCAGCTCTGCCCGGACCGAGTTTTGACGTTAGCTCAGCGTGGCCTCCCTGTGCCCTCTGGGATTTCTGGGCTCTGCCTTGAGCTGGAGCGTGAACCGACTCTGGCGGGGCCTGGCCTCTGGCTGCCTCGTTCCTTCCCCTGGGTGGGCGTGCGCTCCATGCTGGGTGACCCTCTGGCTTTAGATGGCTTGTGAGGCCCCGGAGCCTTAGCCTCCCTCTGGGACAGTCAGCCTGGCCTTTCTCTAGCACCGTTTCCACCTCCTGAAACACCGGCGAGAAAGGTTCTTCGGGAGGTGGTTTGGGATCCTAGGTTTCGACCATGGGGTGGAAAGGGGGTGTCTCCAGGCTCCCCGGGAACCTCTTCCTACCCCTACCTCCCTGAGAACGTTGGCTTGATGATTGCTGGTGCTTCTGTGCTTCCTCTTCTTCCTCCTCTTCCTCCTCCTCCTCCTCCTCCTCCTCCTCCTCCTCCCCTTCCTCCTCCCCTTCCTCCACCCCTCTTCCCCCTCCTCAGCGGGGAGGCGGCTCTCGGCAGGCTGCTGGGATTTCCGGCCCCGTGTTGTGTGGGGGTTGGATGGAAGTCGAGATTATGAGACTATTTCTGCATTTTCTCCTCAGGGCTGTCTCTATCCTTTGGACTTCTGCCTCCAAGATGTTGGGGGTGGCGGCCCTCAGGGACATGTCCGTTAGAGCTTCTCCCGAGAGTTGGGAGTTGGGTGGAGCGGAAGCTGACTCTTTCTCTGACCATGAGCCCTTTTTCTTTAACGTTTATTAGTACCAGCTTGTCTGCCTTTTTTTTTTCTTTAACCTCTCTCTATTTTTTAAGTGTATTTATTTATTTTGAGAGTGAGTGAGCGAGCGTGAGCCTGAGCGGGGGAGAGGCAGAGAGAGAAGGAGGGAGAGAGCTTCCGAAGCAGGCCTCGGGCTGTCAGTGCAGTTCAGTCCCGTGAACCATGAGATCCTGGCCCAGGCGAAGTCCAGAGTCAGACGCTCAACTGACTGAGCCACCAGGTGCTCCAGACCTACGTGTGTTAAAAACCCATTATATGTCAGGGGTAGAGAGATCTTGATGTCTGGCTTCATGACACCATCTTAAACCAGACATCTGCTTCTTTTATTTAAAAAAAAGTTTAGTTTTAATGTTTATTTATTTTTGAGAGAGAGAAAGAGAGCGTGAGCAGGGCAGGGGCAGAGAAAGAGGGAGACACAGAATCCGAAGCAGACTCCAGGCTCTGAGCTGTCAGCACAGAGCCTGATGCGGGCTCTGAGATCATGACCTGAGCTGAAGTCAGATGCTCAGCCGACTGGGGAGCCCCCCAGGTGCCTCAAACTTACAAATAAATACATTTTAAAATTCGTTGCAGGACCCACGTGCAGTCTGTGAATTCGCGTGGCCCCAGGCACTGGGTGCACACAGCCAGGAGGGCCCCCATTTCTGAAATGAAATTTAAATGAAAGTGCAGTTTTATATTGATTTAATGTAACCAGCAACCTTGTCTAATCCTAATGTGTTTATTTCCCTGAAGCACAAGTTTAAAACGCCAAGTACAGTTCCTTTTTTATTAGGAATATGAACCTGCTCCTTAATTAAACTTTCAAATCCGTTCACCTCCTGGAAATCAGCTGTACCGCTGGTTAGGGGTTGAGGGGAGGAAGTCTGGACTGGGGAGAGACGCTGTGTTCAGGCGTGTTGTTCCCTGCGGCTGCCAGCAGGTCCGGGGGGCCCTTCGGTAGCACATGGGTTGAGGAGTAGTTTATTCTAGAGCCAGGATGGGCAGACCGTGGCCTGTAAGCCGAGTCCAGCCCAACACCTGTTTTTGTAGATTTTTTATGGGAACGTACCCTTGCCTGTTTGTTTACATAGTGCCTGTAGCTGCTTTGGGACCAGAATGTCACCGTTGAGTGCCCCAGAGATCCCACGGCCTGCAGAGCCTAAAGTATTTTGTTATCTGGCCTTCGCAGAAAGACTTGGCCACCTCCGGTCCCGAGGGTGTCTAACCAGCGGACCTCCCCGAGCGGTCCCAATCAACTTTTCTCCCATAACACTGAAAGGATAGGCTTGAGTATTTTGCTCTGTTTGTAGTGATCTTGGTGGGGTCACCTGTAGGTTTGTGATGTGGCCCCAGGAGGAAACATCTGTGCCAAAGCGCATCTCCTCCTATCCCCCCCTCCCCCCACGTCACAGCAGGCAGCCATCTGTGGATGCTCTGCTCTCCCAGAAGCCAGATGTCACACACACAGTAGCAGAGAGCTCTGCCCGCTCTCGGTTTATTGAACTTGACCTCTCGTGACCATTTTTTCATAATTTTTTTTTAAAGTTTATTTATTTTGAGAGAGGAAGAGAGAAAGCATGAGTAGGGGCGAGGCAGAGAGGGAGAGAGAGAGAGAGCCTGACATGGGGCTTGATCCCATGAACCGTGAGATCATCATGACCTGAGCTGAAACCAAGAGTTGGACGCTCAACTGTCTGAGCCACTCAGGCGCCCCTCATTCTTTCATAATTCTTTCTTGTTTTTCTAATTATTTTTTAATGTTTATTTTCGAGAGACAGAGTGCGAGCGGGGGAGGGTAAGAGAGAGAGGGAGACACAGGCTCCAGGCTCCGAGCTGTCAGCACAGAGCCTGACGCGGGGCTCGAACTCATTAGCTGTGAGATCATGACCTGAGCGGAAGTCGGACACTTAACCGACTGAGCCACCCAGGCACCCCTTTTTCATAATTCTTAAAGGAATAATTAACAGTTGAGTCTCCTCTGAGTCTCATTTGTTTATTTGTGTCTTTATTCATAGACCCAAGGCAAATACTAGAGAGGGAACGGTCCCTCCACCGCATCCCCAGGGGCTGGCCCGGGGCCTGGTGTATAGCTGTGTGTTCCAGAATTACTTGTGGGGGCGACCTGGTGCCTTGCACACAGCTCGCACTGGAGAAGCCTGTTCTGCCAGGTGAAGGAGCCTCACTGGCAGTAGCCTCACCCAGGAGCTGCCCTTTTCCTTTTCTGTCCTGCGACGGTCGCCTTGTTTCATTTGTGGCACAGAGAAAGGTTGGTCAGTTTCAGGCTGGTAGCCACTGACTGTCTTCCCTTCCCAGGCGGTGGTCATCATGGGCGTGGCGCTCCAGGGGGCCAACCTGTACGGCTACATCAGGTGCAAAGTGGGCAGCAGGAAGAACTTAACCAACATGGCCACGTCGTACCTCGGAAAGCAGCTGTTGCGACAGGCGAGTGTTTTCTGGATCAGGGACTCATGCAGTCCTTTCTAACTCTTGCAGAGTTTCACTTTTATGGAATACTTATAAAACAGAGGTGCAAGCGGGGTGGCGGGGGGCAGAGAGAGGGAGACACAGAATCCGAAGCAGGCTCCAGGCTCTGAGCTGTCAGCACAGAGCCTGATGCGGGGCTCGAACTCACTGACTGTGCGATCATGACCTGGGCTGAGGTAGCCGACTGAGCCCCCCAGGCGCCCCGTGTCTATAATTTGTAACATAATTGGGCCATGGATGGTAAGGCAGTGTAGCCACCGGCTTCACTTCCAAGTATGGGATGTTTTCCTAGTGCTTCGAAGTCCGGTATTTTGAGTAAAATAGTTCTCTATATTAAGGGGCTCCTTTCTCTCTCGCAGGACACCGGAGATGACCAGACTTCCTGACGGGACAGGGAGAAAGCTCACGTGTCCTGTTAGCGCTGTTATGCCGAAGAGATGACTCTGGACTCTGGACCTTTTGGAACTCAGTACATGTTGCAAAGACGAATATTGGTTTGTTTTTCCAGTTTATTAACCTTTAGTTTTAAAAAATTGGAAAGGTCGTTTTCACAGTAAGGTTTTACTGTCTCTCCAGCACCTGGGGCTCGAAGCATGGGGTTGGCAGAGACACTGTCCACACCGGTCCCTGGTTCACGTAGGTGATGTCCGTATGTCCCAGGTTACTGACGGTGTCTTGGCAGGCATATGAGTGGAGACCTTTGCTATTTGACCCACAGAATATGGAAGATGTTCTCAGTCTCTCAGAACTCTAGGTGTGTACGTATTTGTTCTATAGATTATCGTCAGAAGAAAGATTGTCTTGCTTTCGTGGTGAGAGTGAGCACTTTGGCCTATGCAGAAGTTAGAATAATTGTTAATTTTACAACTTAATATACACTTTGTGATGAAACTTCTTACCTTAGGACACCCAGGCAGGTAAAAACCAAATTTGGGCCAGTGGTTAACTAGTTTGTAAATTTTGTTAATTTTTATCTGTAACAAGTCATGTAGTTAACAAGTCATGTAGTTGAGGCCCAATGAATATAAATGGAATTTTCCTAGTTTATGGTTAGGGGCTCCCTTAGAGATTGCTGCTGTTCTATTTATATTTTGGAAGGGTTCATCAGATCTTGGGAACTTCCCGATGGTCCTTGGCCTAATGAAACCTATCTTTTATCACTGAAAGAATATTATTCTTATGTCATAGTGAGAATAATCATTTAAATACTTGGCATAATAAATGCCCAGAAGACATTTAATCTCAAGAATCTATTTTTTTTCCTTGCTATAATGGGGACATCGGAAATCATGCGTTTGTAGTAATGGTATTTCTTAAAGCAATATACGTAACAATGTCCAAGCTGTCGTAGGAGTCTCTAAATTTTGTTGCAGGTTCTGTAAACTTTGTTGGGGTCTTTTAACCAGCAGATTATTTTGTGACTGTATTTATACATTGTTGAAATTTTTCAAAAGATATTTAATTGAATAAGTCTCTTTGTTGGAGTGATAGCTTTAAGACGTGTAACTTTATATTTGTATAAAACTCTACTGTTTACAAAGCACTTGGGCACGTTTGATCTCCTTCATCCTCACGACGAGCTGTTTCTATGTGACGCCTCTTTATAGCCGGTAAAGTGGAATTCTAGATTATTTAGTGACGCGTCCAAGGATACAGATGACCAGAGACTCTCCCGGACACATAGTTTTGACGGGAAACATTTGTCTCTAAATGTCTTCTGCTTTATTAGGAATCATTATTATTTTATTTTTTTAAAAAATTGTTTTAAATGTTTATTTAGTTCTGAGAGAAGGAGAGACAGAGACAGAGTGTGAGCAGGGGAGGGGCAGAGAGGGAGACACAGAATCCGAAGCAGGTTCCAGTCTCTGAGCTGTCAGCACAGAGCCCGACGCGGGGCTCGAAATTACCAACCTGAACCCATTATCATGACCTGAACCCAAGTCGGACACTCAACCAACTGAGCCCCCCAGGTGCCCCAAGGAATCATTAATTTAATAAATGCTTATTTGCCATTGTGCATATGGTCCTCTGGTGAGGAAAGTTGATGCTGCATAAGACCCGTGTTTACCCCATCTGAAGGCCCTAGCCCGCGTCTTTACAGCTGGGGGCTAACGGGCTGTGTTGGTCTGGCTCCGAACCCGTAAGCCCAAGCCGAACGTGAATTGACTCGTGGAATCTCCACGTGGCGGGATCTACCACGTGTCTTCCAGTGTCCATCTCTCCCCACCCCGCCCTCGCAGGTTTCCCACCTATCACTCGGATTTTCTAGCTGCATCCTGGCATGGTCATGTGACCATGTTCTGGCCAGCGGATGCACTTCTAGGAAGTATTCACAAGAGGGGCCAACCCATCGCATCCCCTTTGGTCCTTCCCGCCAGCTGAAGTGTAGACGTAATGGACGGAACTTCAGCAGCCATCTTGGGCTGTGGGGCAGAAGCCTCTTTTCATGAATAACGGAAATGAGGGGGAGACAGGTTGTCTGACCTCTCGCTCATGGAGTTAGCACCCCTGAACTGCCTCTCTGAATGTTTAAGTGGGAAACAGACCCTTCTCTTGTGTAAGTGTTACTGTTCCGGCTTTTCTGTTGCTGCAGCCCCGCTGAGTTCTTCCCATTTCTGTGTTATTTTTAGCACCCCCCACAATTATTTCTGTAAGTACAGCATTTGAGATGGAATGATTCAGGAAACCCACATTGGCCCCATTCTCCGTGTGGCAGTTCAGCTACGGTGACAGGTCAGCTGTCCCAGATGCTGTTGTTACGTGAAAATTTAGTCCTGGTGAAAAACAGTCATTTTGTTGGCGCACACCTGCATCAACGGGGCAGGGATTTGGGTGTAGCCTGCTCTGCTCTGCGGGATCTGGGGCTCAGCCGCAAAGATTTGAAGGCCCGTCTTCACACGCTGGCCGGCGGGGGGTGGGGAGGGTCTTCAGCCGAGAGTCTGGAGGGTGACTGTCTGCTGGGCCCCTGCCAGGCTGTTGGAGCACCTACATTTGTGACTGTGTGTGGTGCGGTCTCTGCTCGTTTGGGCTCCAGGACCAGGCAGGCGGGGCCTTGGGGGGGGGGCGGGGGCTCCCTCGACAGCAGAAGCGCTTGGCGTTCTTAACGACGGGTCTGAGAATCTGCACAACAGTCCCCCGTGCCTTCCTCTGTGGGCTGAAGCAGCCGCCCCACGTCCCCCTGAGTTCCGGGGAAGGGGGACGTGGGCCCCAGCCCGGCGAGAGGGTTGTCAAGATGACTCTGACCCTGTGTAAGTGGCACTTAGGAAACTTTAACTCCTAATGCAGTAGTCTTTCCATCGCCCTGCTGTTTCCTTTTGCAAGAGAAGAAATTGGATTCCTTGTCCCTTAGTGCAGGCGGGACCAGACAGGCGAAGTCCGCCAGGAAAAAGCCGCCAACTCGGAGAGTCCACACAGCATGTAAAGGGATGAGAGCCGCTCACGTCCAGCCATTTGTTGCCGTTCAGGAACTTGGCCCCTCCGTTGCTGTGTTTCTAAGTGTTTAAAGAGAAATGAAAAGTCCAGATGTTTATATGAAATCTGATCTTTTAATAGCTTATAAATGTTTTTATGTGTTTTTTTGAGAGAGAATCTGAGCAGGAGAGGAGCAGAGAGAGAGAGAGAGAGAGAGAGAGAGAGAGAGAGAGAGAGAATGAGAATCTGAAGCAGGCTCCAGGCCCTGAGCTGTCAGCCCAGAACCCGACCCAGGGCTCGAACCCACAAACTGTGAGATCTGACCTGAGCTGAAACCAAGAGTCAGACACTTAACCGACTGAGCCATGCAGGTGCCCCTGATCTTTTAATGCTTATAAATTACATGTAAAAGGAAGAAAGAAAACACTCATGAAACCAAACTGGATATACTTGTAGGTTCTAATTCGGCTGTGTCAATTTTTGCCATAGTGCAATGATTCCCAAACTTACTCTGTTGCTGGGTTTTTTTTGTTTTAAGTTTTTTTAAAGTGATCTCTACACCCAACACGGAACTTGAACTCACGACCTCCAGATCAAGGGTCAGATGCTGTACTGACTGAGCCAGCGGTTGTTGCTGCTTTTGAACAGCACATTCTAAAATTGTGTGCTGTTTACTTTTTCAATTAAAAGTACAATCAGAATACTACCTAGTTCGCATGAGAAGCAGGAAGCACTCCTTGAAACCTCTATATTGTTCTAACTAAGAGAGGGGGAAGCCCGTGAGTTCCTGAAGAAGTTATAATTGAGCGCCAAGAAGCAAGGAATCCATACCTTTTCACTATAATTAATTTAAAAAAAAAAGCACTTGATGGGGCGCCGGGGTGGCAGTCAGTTGAGTGTCCAACTGCGGCTCAGGTCATGATCTCATGGTTCGTGGGTTTGAGCCCCACGTCGGGCTCTGTGCTGACAGCTAGCTCAGAGCCTGGAGCCTGCCTGCTTCGGATTCTGTGTCTCCCTCTCTTCCTGCCCCTCCCCTGCTTGTGTCTCTTTCTCTGTCTCAAAAATAAACAAACAAAAAAGAAAAGCACCCAAATCAAAAACTCAGGTATTGCAGAGGCTGCAAAGAAAAGCAACACTCTTTCCCACTGTCAGTTTGCTCCCCAGAAGCAAATCTCTTCCATCTGCTTCTGTCTTTACATTTTGGGGTGTTTACTGCTATGCCTGTAGATCACATTCTTACAGTATTTTCTTGGCTTTTCAATGTTGACTTTTTTTTTTTATAGATTTTTTTCTTTTAATTTATTTTTGAGAGACAGAGAGAGACAGTGTGAGGAGGGGAGGGTCAGAGAGACACAGAATCCAAAGCAGGCTCCAGGCTCTGAGCTAGCCATCAGCACAGAGCCCGACGCCGGGGCTTGAACCCATGAACCCTGAGATCGTGACCTGAGCCGAAGCCGGACGCTTAACTGACTGAGCCACCCAGGCGCCCCCAACGTTGACTTTCAATGTTGAGAAATGAAGATTTGGGGCCCCTGGGTGGCCCAGTTGATTGAGCGTCCGACTCTTGGTCTCTGTTTGGGTCTTGATCTTGGGGGTTGTGGGTTTGGGCTCCGTGTTGGACCCTGTGCTGGGTGTGAAGCCTACATCCAAAAAAAAAATAAAGGAAAGAAAAAGAAAAGAAACAAAAGAGGTAGAAGATTTAACTTAGACGGCGCCCCCCACCGCATAGTTCAAGCTCTGTTTTTTTGTCCAGTTGGTTATTATATGAAAGGCTTAACATAAACCTCTTTTATTCCATCAGATAACTGGGGAACTGTTAATTGCCTCTATGAGTAATTTGTTCAGTTGCAAGTAACAGAAAATCCTCTGAATAATAGTGGCTTAGACCAAAAAAACACTGTGTGGTTTTCCACAGCGGAAGTCTGGAAGGGGGCAGTTGCTGGTGTTTGATGAGGTTACTAATCAGTTCCCTAGAGAGCCCGGTCTTTGTCCCCAGGCTCATCGCCTGAGGGTCACAAGATGACTGTCCCAGCTGAAGGTGACTCATCTGTTTCTGAGGAAGAAGACTCGAGGCTCCAGTTGCCTCTGCCCTTTCACCAGAAAAGCAAAAGCTTTTTCAGAAGTTAGAGGAAACCTGGCATCCCATTAGGCGAGCCGGTGTCTCGGGATGGGTGTCCGGGAGCCTGGAAAAGCGGGTACTGTGGGGGGGGGGGCAGAGAAAGGGGACATTAGGTCACAGGCGGCAGTGCTGGCTGCCTGTTTGTCACGTGACGCTTTGCTGGCGGACACCAGCTGGTGGCTAATGTGGCGTAGCACCATTTCTGCCATAAAGACATAGCCTTTGATCTGGAAGCTTTTTTAGCCAATGTTTGATGCAAAGCCATTAAGTACAGCTTGGTAAGGAAGCTCCGTGAGGGCGTGGTCTGATGTCCCTCGGTTCCCTGTGATTTAGACGCTCAGAGCAGCGGTTCTCCTGAAGGTGTTTTTGTCATTTGGGTGGGGAGGGGTTGGTTAATGCAATGGTCAGTCACTTTGCTGGGTGATAGCTTAAATTATTTTTAAACATTATTTACTTTGAGAGACAGAGCAAGCAGGGGAGGGGCAGAGCGATAGAATCCCAAGTAGGTTCTGCACTGTGAGCGCAGAGCCCAATGCGGAGCTCGAACTCACAAACCATGAGAGTCAAGAAACCAAGAGTTGGACGCTTAACCCGCTGAGCCCCCTCAGGCGCCCCTGCTGGGTCATGTTTCAGTGTGTGGAGTCTGGGGACACCAGGTGCTTGTAGAACTGACGACAGTTCTGGACAGCCGGAAACCGTCAAGCACCGCTAATAACTTCTGTATCTCCCGCTGAACAATTACGTGAAAATTCCGTTCATAATGAGAAAGAAAATGTGACCCTGACAGCTAGGCGATGGTGTCCTGTATGGAACCCAAATAATTTTATTCAACGCTGTTATCTCACCCAGCCATCTCTGACCGTGACAGAGAAGGCAAAAATAAGGACGCCGTAATCATGTTGGAGAACAGAAGCAAGAATACTGTAGGGCCCTGGGGGGCTCAGTCGGTTAAGCATTGGACTTCGGCTCAGGTCATGAGTTTGAGTTTATGAGTTTGAGCTCTGCTTGGATGAGCACAGGCCCTGCTTCTGGTGAGCCCAGCATCTCTCTCTCTCTCTCTC
>NC_043716.1:8394152-8411708 GCF_006229205.1 Suricata suricatta | reverse complement strand
GAGAGAGAGAGAGAGAGAGAGAGAAACTTAACCAGGCTCCACGATCAATCAGAGCCCAAACTGGGGCTTGTTGTGGGCTTGATCCAATGACCCTGGGATCATGACTTGAGCCAAAATCAAGGGCTGGACTCCCAGCCACCGAGCCAGCCAGGCGCCTCCGAGCCCGGCACTCTATAACCTGTGGTGGTTCCTGAGGGTGGGTGCAGTGGTCGGGAACCCAGTGCTGACGTTCTCCCGTGACATTTGAGACCGCACACAGTTTTCTCATTTGGAAGGTCCATCGTAGGTGGAATGTTTGCTGTTGTAGGTGAATTCAGACCGCGAGATCACGACCTGAGCCGAAGTCGGACGCTTAACCAACGGAGCCACCCGGGCCTCCCAGTATCTCACTTGTAATAACAGAGGAACGAGGTGGAACAACCAGGACATAGAAGACCCAGGGGCACACACCTAACACGCGTCCGTAAAGCATTCCACCCGAGGGCAGTGTGTCACGCACATTTCACTCCAGGGCACAGGGGACATTAAGGATAGACCGTATGTAGGGCCATAAGACGATCCTCAGTAAGGCCAAAGGGATTAAACCCATACAAACTACGTTCTCTGACTGCAGTGGAATTCTATTAGAAATCAGCAGCAGAAGGAACTATGGGAAAATGTGTGGACACTGAACAACAACACTGAAATAACCGATGGGTCGAGGGAGAACTTACGAAGAAAATTAGGAAATACTTTGAGATCAATGAAAATGAAAACGCAGCATACCGAATGTGTGAGATGCAGCCGTAGCAGTGGTTAGAGGGAAATTTACAACTACAAACCGCTGTATTCATTGCTGGCGGAAACGCAAAATGCTGTAGTCACTTTGGAAGGGGGTTTGACAGTTTCTTACAAAAGGGAACACACGCTTCCCATATGCTCCAGCAAATATGCTCCTTGGTATTTATCTAAAATGAAATGAAAGTCACGTCCACACAAAAAGCTGGACGCGGGTCCTTACCGCAGCTTTATTGATAATTGACTCAGATTGGAAGCCAGCAAGATGTCGTTCGGTATGTGAATAAATAAATTGTGGTCCATCCAGACAATGGAATGTTACTCATCACTAAGACGTGAACCATCAGGCCATAAAAAGACACGGAGGAAGCGAATGTATGTTACTAAATGAAAGAGGCCAATCTGAAAAATTGCCATGTTATGATTCCAATTACATGACTTTCTGGAAAAGGCAAAACTATGGAGAGAGTAAAAAGATCAAAAGGTTGGTTGCTAAGAGGGGGTAGGGAGGAGGGGTGAATAGGCAGAGCACAGAGGACCCAGAGGGCAGTGAGAATAGGCGGTATGGGACTGTATTGATGGATACACGGTGTTACACATTTGTCCAGACTCGGCATGTACGATGTTGAAAGCGAACCCTAAGGTAGACTATGGACTTCGGATGGTTATGATGTTCCTCGGTTAGAACAAAGATGCCAGGCCTGCCAGGGCTGTCGATCATGAAGAAGGTGATGCATTTGTAGGGCAGGAAGTCTAGAAAAAATCTTTGTGGTTTTTCCTCTCTATTTTACTGTGAATCTATAACCAGGGGGAAAAGTCTTAAGAAAAAGGATCTCAAATTGATAGTCTAAGTTTTCACCTTAGGAAACTAGAAGAAGAAGAGCAGAGGAATTCCAAACAAGGAAAGAAATACTAAAGATGAGAGAGGATAAAAGGGAAAATCATCGGAACGCCAAACTGGTTCTTTGAAGGATCAACAAAATTGACAAACCTGTGGTTCCACTGACTAGGAAACAGAAGATTAAAGTGCCTAAAACCAGGAATACAAGAGGGTCTCTCACAGGGCGCCTGGGTGGCGCAGTCGGCCGAGCGTCTGTCTCAAGTCATGATCTCGTGGTCTGTGGGTTTAAGCCCCACATCTGGCCCTGCTGATGGCTCAGAGCCCGGAGCCTGCTTCGGATTCACTGCTCATGCTCTGTCTCTGTCTGTCTTTCAAAACTAAACATTAAATTTTTTTTTAAAAAGAGGGGACATAACTACTGAGTAAAAGCAATCATAACCGAAAGTACTTCTGTAAAGTAATGGCTGACCTCATCGAACATGGAGCCTTTTACATCTATTTGTGTGGTAACTGTTCTATGTATAAGCTTTTAAACATTGCACTTTTCCAAAAAGTGCTCTCCAGGACTTGTTTCATACCCACAGCATTCTTGGACCTGTGCAGGAGTATTGAATGTGGGAAAATGTAATCATGAAGAATTTGTGTTTGGTTCATACACGCCTAGGGCGTGGATTCCGTCTATATCCTGGTTTTGACTTTGAACAAGCCACTTATCCCATTTTTATAGATGAGGCTGTAAGCTGAGAGTCATAAGCCAGATCACCTACCCATTTAGTTAGCAGGGGAGAGGTTCATAAGGATTAAGTACATGGTATGAACTTGATAATGGTAATATATTCAGAAAAGAAAACAGGGTCCTTAGCTAGGTAGAGCAGGTGGATATTCTAACCCCTAGTTGAGTGGCTTCTCTTTAAGTTAGATCCCCATCCAACATACGGCACTGAGAATTCAAATGTAGCAAACCCACTGCAGCAAAGAATGCTGATTCTCTTTTATCTTTCATTTCATTTAGAACAGGGAGGGATCATAGGATTATAGAGCTGGTAACATGCTATAGGATTCATTTATAATTTATTTTATTTTTAGAAGACGTCCTGTTGTTTTTTTTCAGATGGTTGTTGGGATCCAACAATGCCATGCATGGATCAGTCTTCATAATTCTAAACATTTCTTCTAGATTTGTTGCTCTTCAAGATCCTCCTGCCCCTTTCCTTTTTGCTTGCAACCTGAGCGTTGTCCACTAGGTGGCAGTACACCAACGTAAAATGTAAATGAAATAGTCCCATGCTAGCACTAATGAGAAATGATTTTCCTGGAAACTTAGCCTGCAAGTAGAGAGTAAATCCATGATTCCTGTTGTGCAGTTCATTAAAATCAGTGCTGATGAACGAATAGATGCTGGATGAATAAATATAATAAATGTACCGCACAGCGAGGTAGGTACTATGGACACAAAGAAATGTAAGAATTATCTGTGATATGTCTGCCTTCCTCATTTTGCCAACCCTCCCTTCCCCGACATTGGACTCTGAGGATTAGAAGGGCAGTCTTTTTCCCAGGGTCATACAAGTAGAGACAGATGAAGCCAGGATTCGTCGATGGCGGGGGTGTGGGGGGAGATGATGAGTTTGAATTTAAGACGTGTTGGGTTTGAAACCGCTGGTCACAGCCAGGTACCGGAATGCAAGGGAACCTGGGATTCCGCCTCAGGGTTGGGCTAAAGGTGTCATACATTTTAGAGGCATCTCTGCAGAGCAGGGTTGAGGCTGTGACCACGCGTGGGTTGCCTACGGCAGAGTGTTAGAGAGCAGAACAGTTGAAACATTGTTCCCAAGGAGCATGGAGAGAGGGCAGAGGGCAAGGGTTCACGCGCTAGGGGAAGGCAGGCCTGAGTTTAGACCCGGGCTTCCTACTGAGTGTTCACGGGCAAGATGCTTAACCTCTTTGACCCCTGCGGTAACCCAACAAGGGTACTGTACTGCTGTGTCCATTTCACACGTGAGGAACCCGAGGCTCAGTGAACGCAGGAACTGACCCGCGGTCATGGCGCCTCTGGTCCACGATGGATCCAGGTCCAGATCCGGAGAGTCTGACTTAGGCTTACGTGGCTACATACCGCCTAGATTTCTTCCCCAGTCATAGCACTCAGGACACTGGCTAGTAATCCCTGGATTTCAAAGAGTTAATAAAACAGGAGTGGGGGTGTGAGTCTCCCTGTACCACTCAGGGTTCTCCAGAGAAACAGAACTAGCAGGAGAGAGAAATGTGTCTGTCTTTCTATGTCTGTCTGCCTCTCTTGTCCATATCTAAACAGAAGGGTATATTCCATGAAATCAGCCTCTGTAGACCTGTGCGTATACCTAGTAAGCGCACGCGCACACACACACACACACGCACACACACACACGAGATGCATTTCAAGGAACTGACTGATCGTGAAGCCGTGGGGGCTGACATAACCCAACATCTATGGGGCAGGCGGCGGCCGGCACTCTCCAGAAGGACCTCACGTGGTAGTCTTGAGGTCGATTTTGTTCAGAAAACTCTCGGGTTTGCTTTTAAGGGCCTCTGACTAATCGGAGGAAACCCACCCACCTTACCAAGGGGGCTCTCTTAAAGTCGACAGATTGCGGATGTCCATCACATCGACAAAATACCTTCACAGCAACACTGAGATCAGCGCTTGATGAAATAACTGGGCGCCATGGCCTGGCCACGTCGACACATGAAACTGACCACCACCTTCTGTAAACGCTGGCAGCAGGGAGCCGGCCTTACTGGTTCACTCTTAGGTCCCCAGCGCAGAGCCCCATGCCAGACACCTCTTGGCACTCAATAAGCGTTTACAGAGGGCGTACCCACTCCTAACGGCCGAGGCGAAAGCATCCGTGTCCTGTTCTCAGCTGTGGACCTGGGCTAGGTTGCAGACTTCCAGTGTTCTCAAATCACACGTAGCTTTCTTTGCCGTCCGCCCCCCCCCCCCCCCCCCCCCGGGTGGAGCAGCAGGAGGTGAGGATAAAGCTGCTGAGGGTCATGGCCAGCCGGCGCCATGAGTAGGGCTGAGTGGGAGGGTCCGTGGAGGGCGCCGTGTGTGCTGTCTGATTTTTGGTTGTCAGCGGCCATCCCTTTTCAGCCCCTGATGCTTATTTGCCACTTTGTTTCTGGGAATGAAGGAACGAAGGTTTTCAAGCAGCCAAATGTGTGGAGATTTGGTAGGAGTGAATAAATATGGACCTATTGGGGTCTCTGACCACTGAAAGCCCAGCCCTGTGTGCTTTTCTTTTAATGTTTGTTTCTTTTTGAGAGAGAGCGAGAGAAAGGACAAGTAGGAAGAGGCAGAGAGAGAGAGGGAGACACAGAATCTGAAGCAGCCTCCAGGCTCCGAGCTGTCCGCACAGAGCCCGCTGCGGGGCTCAAGCCCATGAACTGTGAGGTCATGACCTGAGCTGAAGTCAGATGCTTAACCAACTAACTGAGCCATCCAAGCGCCTCTTGTGTGCATCCTTTTGAGCCTTGGCAGCCCCTTCTGGAAAAACAGAACAGAGAGATGGGATAGCAGATGCCATCCAGATGTTAGAAGCAGCTACCAAAAATGAGGCTAAAAATGCACTCCCTCGGGGAGCTTTCTTGGGCCCATGTTTCTTACGTCCCCTCCACGCCAAAGGAAGACCGTGTCGCCTCATCCTGGAGAACTTAAACACACGTCGGAGTACTTGTTTGTTTCTCCTCTCTCCCCCATTCTGGGATCACATTAAGCTGCTTCCTAGAATCCTGACTTTTACCCCCTTCCTTAGACTTATCGACAGAAACGACCTGGCAACAACCGAACACTCATCTAGATACTCACACCGGGGACAGAAGGGGACCTGCAGCAGATGTTCAAAGACCTGTATAGATTTCAAAGAGTTAATAAGACAGGAGTGGGGCAGATAGATTTCCTACTGTGGACTGGAATTCACCCCCTCGGCTATAGCCATGTATGGATTGTCTGGTGAGTTCATATACCGAAGCCCGAACCCTCAATTTCATGTTTGAAGCCCTAACCCCCCAATGTGACTGTATTTGGAGATTGAAGGGCTTTTTGGAGGTATTTAAGGTTAAATTAAGTCATAAGGGTGGGGTTCTAATTCAATAGGATTGGTGGCCTTATAACAAGAGGCAGGAGATCTTTCTCCATGTGCACTCGCCAAGGAAAGGCCGTGTGAGGACACTTAGAGGCGGTGGGCATCTCCAAGCCAAGGAGAGAGCTGGCGTCAGAAACTGAACTGGCTGGCACTTTGATTTTGAACTTCCAAGCCACTTGGTCTTTGGCATTTTTTTTTTATAGCAGCCCAAGCCTGCTAGTAAGATATTGACCACAATGAATTGTCATATTTGAAAGCATGTCTGCTGAGCGTGTAAAATGAGTCAGAGCCCAGGGGCACCGGGCAGCTCAGTCGGTTGAGTGTTCGACTTTGGCTCAGTTCATGATCTCACAGTTCATGAGTTCAAGCCCCACATTGGGCTCAGTGCTGACAGCTCAGAGCTGGAGCCTGCTTCAGATTCTGTCTTCCTCTCTCTCTGCCCCTCCCCTACTTGCACTCTGTCTCTTTCTCTCTCTCAAAGAAAGGAAATACTGATTTTCTTGACGTCTTCCCTAATTTCAGGAAGAAAACAGAGAAAGGGCATTCTAAGTCAAAAGAGTTGTTTGTGCAGAGGTGTGGAAGGGAGTATGCAGGTACATACATCCCCCCTGCTCTGGGCTACAGTCATGGGAAACCTCTGCTTCTTCTCCGAATGTTCCAGGCTCTCTTCACATCTGGGTTTTGTGGTGTGTATAGGACACTTTAAATATTCTAGGTATTTATCCTTTGTCTGCCATGTGTTGAAAATACTCTCTTCCAGGGGTACCTGGGTGGCTCAGTCGGTTAAGCCTCCGACTTTGGCTCAGGTCAGATCTCACGTTCGTGAGTTCGAGCCCCGTGTCCGGCTCTGTGCTGACAGTTAGCTCAGAGCCTGGAGCCTGCTTCTGGTTCTGTGTCTCCTTCTCTCTCTGCCCCTCCCCCTCTCATCCTCTGTCTCTGTATCAAAAATAAATAAAACATTAAAAAAAAAGAAAATATTGTCTTCCAGTCTATCACTTCACTTTTAACTTTGGTTAGTGTGTTTTTGGACTTAACACAAATTTTAGTGTAATCAAGCTTACCAAGCTTTCTTTTTATAAACTTGGCTTCTTAGTATTCATTCCTAAGAAGTAGTAATGAAAACACTCTCTCCTTAAGCAGCATATAATGATAATTATGCATTTTGTTTTGAAATGGGAAAATGTTGCTTTTCACATTTCACTTTTTAAATAATCCAACATTTTTTTGCTGTATAGTGTGAGGTAGGGATCTCATTTTATATCTCTCCCCAGATAGATTGCCAGTTGTCTTAGCACCTTGTACTGAATAGTCAGATTTTTCTCACTCACTGTAATGCCACGTCTGTCAAATACCAAGTTTGGCATATGCATATTTTTGTTACATTTCTAGAGGGCTGTTTCATGTTTTCTGGATACGAATTTTTTGCCATTGATAGATGTTGCAAATATTTTGTCCCATTAAAAATTTTTTTTAATGTTTATTAATTATCTTTTAGAGAGAGACAGAGACAGAATGTGAGTAGGAGAGGGGCAGAGAAAGAGAGGGTGACGCAGAATCGGAACCAGGCTCCAGGTTCTGAGCTGTCAGCACAGAGCCCAAGGCGGGGCTCAAACTCATGAACTGTGAGATCATGACCTGAGCCAGAGTTGGATGCTCAACTGACTGAGCCACACAGGCACCCCCAAGTCCATCTTAAAATCCCAGTGAACCTAATTTTTTAATTTTAATATTGAAATTATCAATTTTTAATTGTTTCTTTTTTTATGTGTCATATTTGGGAATCTCTTTCTTGCCCTAAGGACATAAAGATAGTCTTCTAAAAGTTTCATAACTTTGTCTTTTACATTTATGTCTTTAAACCTTTAGGATTCCTTTTTTTGTACGGTATTATGTAGGGATCTGTAGTGAATTGTATTATTTGCTCATAATTTTTCTTTTTCTTCTTGCCTTTGCCTTAGCTCATTATAGACAGAATATTCTGCACTTTCTCATTGTTTTTGACCTTAATCATGTGATTTGCTTTGGTGAATGGAATGTGAGCAGAAGGAACGTATCCCCTACCCAACAAAAGGCGTTAAATGTGCTGTGTGGTTTGGTTCATCCTGTTGGCTTTCTCACCTGCAAATGAGAAGTCTCTGTCCCAGGTGGCTACTGCCCCTTCATCCTTGCTCCAGGAATGAGATACACGTGAAGCAGACCTGAATCTGAAGCGGTACTTGCTTAGCTGATTCCCACACCTGTGTATGAGCAATGATGTTTGTTGTGAGCCGCTGACATTTTGGGGCATGTTTGTTACACAGCATCGTTACAGCAATACGGCTAACACAAGATGCTATTAATGTTTTAATTTTCAATATGAATAACTATTTATTGAGATGTGCCCATCATTTCCACATTGATCTCCAATCCTAGTGCTGTCATAAGTTAAGTTTCTTGTGTGTATGTGGGTCTGTTTCTGGGCTCTCTTTTCTCTGTTTGCATATCCCTGTACCAATTCCAAACAACTCAATGAATATAGATTTATATAGAGTAATTATTAGCCTTGTAAGGAACATTCCTCCAACACCTGGTTCTTCTTCTTTAGGAATATTTGTTTTGTTTTGTCTTGGCTTTTTTTGTGTAAATTTTGGAGTTAGCTTGTTAAGTATCACAAACTCTATTGAGGCGTTCATTAAAACTTCATTGAAACTACATATCTCCTGGGGGAGAATTCTCATCTTTTCAATATTGTGTCTTCTAATCCATGAACATTGTGTTTGATTTCATTTAGTAAATTTTTAATAATTTTTTTCCAGAGACCTTTATATAGTTATTGGGTTTGTTGTTAGGTACCACTTTTTTACTTATTTAAGAAAATTCTACATCCAGTATGGGGCTCGAACTCACAACCCTGAGATCAAGAGTCACACACTCCACCAACTTAGCCAGTCAGGTTCCTGGTATTTTTTTATTGTTTGTTGCTATCATAAATAGTATCTTTCATAATCATGTTTCCTAAATGTTTGTTTTTAAACTTCCAGAAATTAGGATTTTTGTGTAGGTACTTTGGGATTTTTGTGTAGAAAGCCATGTAAATTACAAATAAATACAAATTTGTTTCTTCATTCCCAATTTTTATATTATTTATTTAATTATGCCGTACTCCACTGGCTAGAGACTCCGGTATAGTTCTGTAAAGGTGTGCTGATGGCACAACATTGTTCCCGACATTAAAGGGAACGGTTTCAACATTTTAACCATTAAATATATTTGCTATGGGGCGCCTAGGTGGCTCAGTTGGTTAAGTGTCCGGCTTCAGCTCAGGTCATGATCTCACGGTTCGTGGGTTCGAGCCCCACGTCAGGCTCTGTGCTGACAGCTCAGAGACTGGAACCTGCTTCAGATTCTGTGTCTCCCTGTCTCTCTGACCCTCCCCTGCTCATGCTGTCTCTCTCTGTCTCTCAAAAATAATAAATAAAAGACATAAAAAAATTTAAAAAAATAAATATATTCGCTATAGGATTTTTGTAGATACTTCATCAAGATAAGGAAGTTCCTATCTGTTCCTAGCTTGCTGAGGGATTTTTGTCATGAATGGGAGATCAATGTTATAAAAAATTTTCTCTGCATTCATTGTGAAGGTCATTTGTTTCTCTCTCTTTAAGTTTTTAAAGTTAAAAAAATTTTTTTTTAAATTTATTCATTTTTGAGAGACAGAGAGATGGAGTGTGAGTGGGGAGGGGCAGACAGAGAGAGAGAGGGAGACACAGAATCTAAAGCAGGTTCCAGGCTCCAAGCTGTCAGCACAGAGCCTGACACGAGGCTTGAACTCACAGACTGCAAGATCAGGACTTGAGCTGAAGTCTGACGCTTAACCAGCTGAGCCACCTGGGTGCCACGTAAGTTTTTAAAATACTTTTTTGAGAGAGAGCATGCATATGTGAGCAGGGAAGAGGCGGGGGGCGGGGGGAGAGGGGAGAGAATCCCGTGCAGGCTCCAGGTGGTCGGCGTTCAGGTTAATGTAGGGCTTGATCTCATGACCTGAACCGAAATCAAGAGCACAATGTTTAAATGACTGAGCCCCCGAGGTCCCTGGTTTTCTCTTTCAGTGTTGAAATATATCAAATAATTTTCTAGTGTCAAACCGAACTTAACCTCATGGGATAAATACAATGTGTTCGTGATCCCTCATCATATTTAAATACGGCTGGTTTGGGTTCGCTTTTATATTTTCTTTTCTTTTTATTTCATGACTGTAAATATTCCTCTTTTCTTGTTTCCTTGTGTCAGAGTGCTTGGTCAGACTTGAAAACACTACAAACAAATCCTTAGCAACCTCCAAAGAACTCTTGGTGATCCTGATCTCCCTGTGGCTATAATGTTGGGACCAGAAGGGTTGATAAAAAGTCACCTTTGCTTCTGTATTGTGGGTGATTTTTTTCCATCTATGTTTATGAGTGAAATGGATCTGAAAGTGTACTTTTCTTTCTTTCTTTTTTTTTTTTTTTTTGAAATTTTACTTTTTCAAACCGTCCTGTTGCGTTTTGTTATCAAGGGTGTGATTGCCTTGTAAAGTGAGTTGGCAGGCATGCCCTCATTCTCTGGATCACAGTCTTCTTTGTGTAATGTTGGCACTATTGCTTTCTCCCGGGGTTGGTGGCGCTGGCTGCGGTGATTGGATGAGCCTGGTGTTTTCTTTGTGGGGCGGCATCAAGGTCACGTCAGCCGTATAAAACGAGTTCAGGACCGTATCTTTGTCTCTCCTCTGGAACCATTTGTGCAAAACATAGATTACTGTTCATTGTATGTTTGATAGAATCTATTTGGTGGTAGTCTGTGTGTTTAAGTTCCTGATCTAATTACTTTTATTGTTATTAGTCTTTTCTATTCTTCGTGAGTCTGTTTGGCTCTTTATATTTTTATAAGGTATGGTTCTTTAAAAATTATTTTAAAATGTTTATTTATTTTTGAGTCAGAGAGGGGCAGAGAGAGAGGGAGACACAGAATCGGAAGCAGGCTCCAGGGTCTGAGCTGTCAGCACAGAGCCCGACCTGGGGCTTGAACCCGCAACCACGAGATCATGACCTGAGCCGAAGTCAGTCACTCAACTGACTGAGCCACCCAGACGCCCCTGGTTCTTCATATTTTTAAAAGAGAATTCTCCCATTTTGCCCTGTTTTGAAACCTGGGAGTGAAAAAGGATCAGGGTAAAGTTCTAGAAAGATCTTTGGTGTCAGATAGTCACAGTGTCTAGAAAGCACACATATTTTTCCATTTCACCTTAACATTACGTGTATTTAGGAGGCCGAAACGTACAGGAAAGACACCGGCATCTTGCTTGGTCTCACCCTATAAGGCAAGCCTGTCTTGTCAGATCACTTTTAACCTCATTAGTCTTTTCAAGCCTGGTCTTCCTGTTTGCAAAATGATTATAGTTACACCGGCTTCACAGAAATGTGAGGATCGAATGCTCATATATTGCACATACCTGGGAATGTATAGCTGTGGATTCAGACATAAGAGAACCTTTGGAGAACTTCTGGACCAGGCATTTTTATACGTCGTTTGTGAGACTCGAGATCGGATGGGTCTAGGGGCACCTGGGTGGCTCAGTTGGTTAAGCGTCAGACCTCAGCTTAGATTATAATTTCGTTGTTTGTGAGTTCGAGCCCTGTGTTGGGCTCAGTGCTGACAGCTCAGAGCCTGGCACCTGCTTCGGGTTCTGTGTCTCCCTCTCTCTCTGCCCCTCCCCTGCTTGCGCTCTGTCTCTCTCTGTCTCAAAATTAAATAAACATTAAAAAAATAAAGAAAGAAAAGAAGGGAGCCCAGGTGAGCAGGTGAGCAGAAATCTGGCCACCTGGGAAGCAGTGCGGGTCCCGGGGCTGTCTGGGAGTTGGAAAGACCTTGGAGGGGGCGGTCCATGCAACGTGTCTTCAGAGATTAGAGAGACTTCCGTGTGGAGCCGGGGACTCCTGTTCCCTGCGGCTCTGGGACAGGGCGGGTGGGTGGAGATTAGAGGGAGCGGATTTTGGCTGAACCCAAGGAAACACTTTGTGACAATCCTGTCGTTCAGGTGCGGCTGGCTGCCTCGCCCAGCTGCTCTGATGAAGGGGACAAAACAGAAGTGCTGGGTTGTTGTGGGAGGTCTCCCTGCAGTGGCCAAGGACCGAGCTTGATGACACCCGGGGTCCTCACTCAGAAAAACTTTTTAAAGTTTACTTATTTTTTTGGGGGGGGAGAGAAAAGGAGAGAGGGAGGGAGAGAGAGAGAGAGAGAAAGAGAGAGCACGCCAGCATGAGGGGGGGGAGGGGGAGGGGGAGGGGGAGAGAGGGAGACACAGAATCCGAAGCAGGCTCCAGACTCTGAGCTGTCAGCATGGAACCTGACCTGGGGCTCGAACCCACGAACCATGGGATCATGACCTGAGCTGAAGTTGGATGCTTAACTGACTGAGCCACCCAGGCGTCCTGTATATACTTGTGTAATTGTGTAGTTTTGCTGTCTTGGGATGCTCTAGCACGTTCCTGTGTGTCCATATCACCCATCACTCATCTGATGAGATGAGGAAACTGAGGCACGGAGCAGCGGCTTCCCCTCGGGGCCACACAGCTAGTACTTGGTAGAAACAGAACGTGCACCTCAGTCTCCACTCTGCCCCCCTCAGAGGCCAGACCCTCTCCTGCCTGTGCGGCCATCACACCTGTCTATTCGCCCGCCGCTCCCTGAAAGAAACGGCCTTTGATGCCGGGGAGGATACAATCATAATAGGATACATTTAGGAATGAGTGAAAGGAAACCCCAATTGAATGGGGCACCGTCCAGGCCACAGAAAGCTTTCTGTGCAGTGCTGGGGGACGGGGAGAGGGGACAGAAACCCAAACAGCCAATAGGAAAGAGCGTCGCACGGAAATGATGACTGGACACTCATTATCCTTCTGGGAGTTTCTACGGGTTGATTATTCAGCAGGCAGCCTCATTGGTAAAGCAGTCTCCTCTGAGTTGGCCGGGCGTGAACTGACTCGCTGGGGTCTGGTGAGGACTCGGCCAGCGCACACAATCGAGTTTCTGGACTCACAGACGCGGGGTGAGACGCTGGGTCCGTGGGCCTCCCCAGACAGCACCCCCCACCCCCGAGCTGGGCAGACGTGCAGCTTCTGGTCGTGTAAAACCAGGGCCTCCGTCCTCACCTTTACACCCAGATCGGCAGTACGGCCCGCTGGGTGCTTGTACTTGGTGGGTCTGGCCGTCACTGTAGACTTCGTCTTCAGGAACCCCACTCCTTGTCCTATTGCTTATTATTCCTTTTTTTTTTAAGTTTATTTATTTATTTTGAGAGGTGGGGAGGGGCAGAGAGAGAGAGAATCCCAAGCAGGCTCCGTGCTGTCAGTGCACAGCCCAACTCGGGGGCTCAGTCTCATGAACGTGAGATCATGACTTGAGCTGAAATCAAGAGTTCGAGGCTTAACCGACTGAGCCACCCAAGCGCCCCTTTTTCTTTCTCTTTTAAAGTTTATTTATTTTATTGCTAACTGTTCTGGACTTCATTGTATCTGCCCCCCACCCCCAATTCATATGTTGAACCCCCAGTGCCTCCGAATGTGACTGTCTATGGAGACAGAGCCTTGAAAGAGATGGTTAAGTTGGGGCGCCTGTGTGGCTCAGTCGGCTGATTGACTTCGGTTCAGGTCACGATCTCATGATTCACGAGTTCAAGCCCCACGTCAGGCTCTGTGCTGACAGCTCAGGGCCTGGATCTTGTTTCTGATTCTGTGTCTCCCTTCCTCTCTCTGCCCCTCCCTTTCCCTCTCTTTTTCTTTTAAAATAAATAAATCACCATTTAGAAAAATAAATAGGGGTGCCTGGGTGGCTCGGTCATTTAAGCATCCGACTTCAGCTCAAGTCATGATGTTACGGTTCATGAGTTCGAGCCCTGCGTCGGGCTCTGCGCTGACAGCTCGGAGCCTGGAACCTGCTTCACATTCTGTGTCTCCCTCTCTCTCTGCCCCTCCCTCCATCAGCGCTGTCTCTCTCTCTCTCTGTCTCTCTCAAAAAAAAAACATTAAAAAAACTAAAAAATAAAGAGATGGTTAAGTGAGGGCATGGGGGGCCCTCATCCAACAGGCATGATGTCCTTGTAAGGACGTTGGGGCCCAGATGCCTGGAGGGGGGACGGCCATGTCCAAGCCACGGAGGGAGGCCTCGAGAGACGCCATGTGCCAACATTTTGATCTTGGACTTCTAGTCCCCGGAACTGTGAGACGATACATTTCTGTTTTTAGAGAAAGAGCGCCTGGTCCGTGGCACTTTGTGACCGTGGCCTGGGCCGACTCATGGGCTGACCATCGCCATCTCGCTCCTTGTGCCAGACTCTCTGAATTTCCTTCACAACCGTCGCCGAGCCTTTTTCTCCGTTCTGGCCTCGGCCTCCTTGCTGGCGCCCTGCCGGGGTGGCCCTGGGCCTCCCGCTGCTGTGACCGGACTCGCTCAGTCCACAGTCCACCCTCAGGCACCCCAGCGGGGACCCCAGAGCCAGGGAGGCCGGATTTTAGGCTAATTACCCCTCTCAACACTTTGGCTCCGTGTTCAGACACCTGCCTTCTGTTACCCGGCTTTTCTAGAATCTGGTTCTCCACACAGAAACACCAGAGAACTTTCCCACCCTTGTCTGAATCTGAATGACTCCGGTGACTTTTGGGCATAAAACTCACGTCGGAGGGGACACGGTGTCTTGGCTCACGGCCCTGCCTCCCAGAGGCCAGTCCCCCACAGAGCCTTATTCACATGGGTGTTTGTCACGCGTCAGAGCCCCGGGGGCCAGACAGGAGGTGAGGGTCCTGGTTCCTGGGGGGACACGTAGACACGCGGGAGAAGCAGGTTGGGAGAGCGTGTGATTTGAGGCTGAGCCCCTTGGGAGGGGACGTCAGCCTCCTTGACGTGGAGTGTGAGTTCGGCGTTTGTAAGCGCTGAGGTTGTGCGGGGTGCGAGGCGTCGAGGGGACCCGGCTGTCTTCTCTCCCACGCGTCCATCCCTGGCCAGGGGCTCACCACCATGCGGGACACACACGCACACACACACACCCCCCCCCCACCCCACTCTGGTTTAAGCTGGAAGGAGAAAGCCCCGTGAGGCCGGGGAAAGGAGGTCCCAGGAAAAGGGAATCCACAGGGGACCTGGGGGGGGTCATGATCCGGGGGTGTGCTCACCTGCTGTTTGATCCATTCCAGAGCCGAGCTCGCCTGTGATCTTGTGTGTTTTCCTCTGGAGCCTTTTGGTGCAGGTCTATTTCCAGGAAGCAGCCTCTGCCCCAGAGAGGAGGTAATACACACACACAGTGAACCGTTGCCAGCCTGACCGGTTTTCACGCGCTGTCTGATGTGTTTCACCTTTGACCCCGCTAGTTTACACCGCCGACCTCTCCGCTTCACCCTGGATTGTCCGCCCAACCTCTCCCATACCCGAGTCGGCTCATCTGTCCCCTGGCCGTCAGAATTGTGATTCGTTTTCCCCTCCTTCCTTTGCGTTTTCGGTCTTCTACATACACAGTAGCCTTTCTGTCATTTTTTTTAATGTTTATTTTTGAGAGAGAGAGAGACAGCGCAAGCAGGGGAGGGGCAGAGAGAGAGGGAGGCACAGAATCGGAAGCAGGCTCCAGCTCTGAGCTGTCAGCCCAGAGCCCAACGCGGGGCTTGAACTCGAGATCATGACCTGAGCCGAAGTCGAACGCTTAACTGACTGAGCCACCCAGGCGCCCCTCAAAGCACAGGTTTTAGAATGAGACCCATCTGGGGTTGAGCCTTGTCGCCATCAATTGCCAGAAACTTCCAGCGGATGATTTTCAAATATGAATCACAGTGATCGTGATAGTCATGGTGTCCGATAGCCCCCATCCGCCTGCACAGACTCCTCCAGCCTTTTGCGTCCCGAGAGCCGCCCGAGCCTATGGCCGAGGGTCTGCTGAGCTCCATGCCCCCCCTGCCCCCTGCCTGGCACAGCGGCCTGGGGAGGACTGGTGTGACGCGGGCTCGCGAGCTGGTCCAGTACAGGGGTCACGTCTCCACCTCCTGGCTGTGTGGCCTCTTGCCAGTAAGGGGACATCACTGGGGAAACAGGGGTCCATGCCCAGCGACAGTGAGGGGGGCCCCATAGCGCCCCCTCAGCCAGAGCAGAAGACTTTGCCCAGGAGAAACAAAATGTCAGGTCCACCCGAGCTGGCTCGGACACACTCACCGCTCTGGACAGAAATAAATACACACTTATTTAAAAATTTTTTTCAGTGTTTATTTTTGAGACAGAGTGTGAGTGGGGGAGGGGCAAAGAAAGAGGGAAACACAGAATCTGAAGACAGGCTCCAGGCTTCAAGCTGTCAGCACAGAGCCCGACACGGGGCTCGAACCCACAGACCACGAGATCATGACCTGAGCCGAAGTCAGATGCTCAACTGACTGAGCCCCCCAGGCGTGTCTTTACCCTGGGAAGAGATTTCTCACTGAAATACAACTGAGTGAAAAATACAAATAAGTAAAGAAAATGCACTGATGCTTTAACACTAATTCCGAAGACCTGCCGGAAAGACAGACAGCTACTCTGGGTACCGCTGGTTAAAGAGAAGGAGCCGAGCCTACACGTTCCATCCGGAGGAGCGGCTGAGGTCGAGCGAACTGGGAAAGCCGGCCTGCAGGCTGTTGTGCACTGCGTAACTGCATTTTTATTGGAGACTTTAACAAATTCATCAGACTCTTCCTCATATGTGCTTATCTATTTGTAGGAGCCCAGTGAAAGGTCAGCAAAGGCCTGCACCAAACTGTCACCTTAATCAGATTACAAGTGGGGACTGTAGAGGCTCCTGGGGGCTCAGTCAGTTGGGTGGCCAACTTCAGCTCAGGTCATGATCTCACAGTTGGTGAGTTCGAGCCCCGTGTCAGGCTCTGTGCTGACAGCTCGGAGCTTGGAGCCTGCTTCGGATTCTGTGTCTTTCTCTGTCTCTGCCCCTCCCCCCTCATGCTCGCTCTCTCTCTCTCTCTCTCTCTCTCTCTCTCTCTCTCTCCCTCACAAATAAACATTAAAATTATAAAAAAATAAAAAATAAGGACATAAGCCCCCTGTCCTGCTAGCTGGTCTGCGAGAGAGAATCCTCAAACCGTCAGTCACAAGGGAGAGAGCATTCTACCTCTTTGCTCTGAAAATGTAAATTGTCCAAAAGATTGAACGGCCCCCTGGATCCAGTCTCCAGACCGGATGACTCTTGGGGCCATGATGTTCCGTGCCTCATCTGATGCTTGAACCTCCTCTATACTTATTTCCAGGGGTGAACATCTAAAGAAAGAAAATCCAGAACCGTTTTCAAGAAGAAATGCCCAATTGTTTTTGCACAGAACGTTTTTTAAAGCATAGTTTAAAATTCAGTCCACTCTCAGGATATTTTTAGTCTCTTGAGAATGTTCCAGATCGCTGACTCAGTAAGCCCATGCTGTTAAAAATGCGTGTTTTTAAACTCCACAATGTGACATTGTCTCAGCTCCTTGCCATTTGGGCCTGACCCCGCAGCCTGGTCGGCCTTGGTTGCCTAGGGGCTGAGCTCAGCCTCCCTGAGCATCCGACGCCCCACACCGCGACTCAGATGTGATGACCCGGCATGTTCCTCGCATAGCAGGGGGGCAGGAGGCCCCCGACCCGTGAAGGAACACAAGGTACTGTGTTCACGGCAGGAAGAGGGAGTCCTCCTGGGTGAGGGAAATCCGCGTCCTCGCCTTCCAGAAGAAGTGAGCCCAGGAGAGGCACGTGCCTGATGTCTCGCCGCCCTCCTTCAGCCCCCCACCCCCCACGCAGGGGAGCTGC
>NC_043716.1:8392322-8394052 GCF_006229205.1 Suricata suricatta | reverse complement strand
GAGGCCGTGGAGGAGGAGGACTGGTGAGGCCGTGGAGGAGGAGGACTGGTGAGGTCGTGGAGGAGGACTGGTGAGGTCGTGGAGGAGGACTGGTGAGGCCGTGGAGGAGGAGGACTGGTGAGGTCGTGGAGGAGGAGGACTGGTGAGGTCGTGGAGGAGGACTGGTGAGGTCGTGGAGGACTGGTGAGGCCATGGAGGAGGACTGGTGAGGTCGTGGAGGAGGACTGGTGAGGCCGTGGAGGAGGACTGGTGAGGTCCTGGAGGAGGACTGGGGTGGTCCTGGAGGAGGACTGGTGAGGCCGTGGCACTGGGCCTGGGTTGCTTCAGGAGTTGGTGAATAGGAGTGTCAGCCAAAGGTCCAGATCTCAGATGAAGACGTTTTGGTGATCTTCTGTGGGCCACTTAGTGTGCACACAGACACACGTGCGCACACACACACATTAACCCACGTATGCATATGCACACACATATATACACACACACATACACATATATACACATGCACACACATACACACTTACGCACATATACACACATCTACACACATATACACACATGTCCACACACACATACACACATACACCTGCATATACACACATGCACATATACACACTTGCGCACATATACACACATGCACATGTTCACACACATGTACACATATACTCACACAAATACAGACACAAACACACACACATTCACACATACACACACAATATATATATACACACAGATAAATGCACACATATGTACACACATATACTCAGACACATAAACACACATACACACATGAACACATATACACAAACATACATAGACTCACACACATGTACACACAACACAGATATAGTCACACATACAAACACACACATACACACATGCACACATGTACACACAAATATATACATATACAGACACACATATACACAAACACATACAACACACACGTATACACACATGCACACATATACACAAACACACAAATACACATACACATGTATACACACACCTATGTAACACATATGCACAAATATAAACATATATATACACACCTATACACAAACACACAAACATACACATACACACACTCACATATGCACACACAACACACATGTATACACAAATATACACACATGTACATATATACATACACATATACACAGAAACACATATACACACATATACAAACACATACACATATACACATGGGCACACATATACACATATATAGACACATATACAGACAGACACACATGCACACATACACATATACACATACAGATATATTTGTATACACAATATATATGCACACATACATACACACATATAGACACATATGTATATACAAACACACACATATATACACACACAAACACACACATAGACACATATACACACCTACACATGCACGCATACATATATATTCACCCACAGATACACATATATACACACATGCACACACACACAGTTGACCTTTGAACAACATAGGTTCGAACTGCATGAGTCATTTATAGGCAGATTTTTTTCGATAATTACAGCAAATGTATTTTCTCCTCTTTATGATTTTCTTAGAACTTTTCTTTTCTCAAGAAGACTGTAAGAATACGGTCTGTCCTACCTACAACATACCGAATACGTGTTAATTGACTGCTTATGTTGCTGGCAAGGTTTCCGGTCGTGGTTACGTTCCGGGAAGTTAGCAGTTAGATGTGGAGCTTTGACTGCATGGGGGT
>NC_043716.1:8390590-8392222 GCF_006229205.1 Suricata suricatta | reverse complement strand
GGAGGAGGACTGGTGAGGTCGTGGAGGAGGACTGGTGAGGCCATGGAGGAGGACTGGTGAGGTCCTGCAGGAGGTCTGGTGAGGCCGTGGAGGAGGAGGACTGGTGAGGTCCTGGAGGAGGACTGGGGTGGTCGTGGAGGAGGACTGCTGAGGTCGTGGAGGAGGACTGGGGTGGTCCTGGAGGAGGACTGGTGAGGCTGTGGCACTGGGCCTGGGTTGCTTCAGGAGTTGGTGAACAGGAGTGTCAGCCAAAGGTCCAGATCTCAGATGAAGACGTTTTGGTGATCTTCTGTGGGCCACTTAGTGTGCACACAGACACACGTGCGCACACACACACACACATTAACCCACGCATGCATATGCACACACATATATACACACACATACACATATATACACATGCACACACATACACACTTACGCACATATACACACATCTACACACATGTCCACACACACATACACACATACACCTGCATATACACACATGCACATATACACACTTACGCACATATACACACATGTACACACATGCACATGTTCACACACATGTACACATATACTCACACAAATACAGACACAAACACACACACATTCACACATACACACACACAATATATATACACACAGATAAATGCACACATGTACACACATATACTCAGACACATAAACACACATACACACATGAACACATACACAAACATACATAGACTCACACACATGTACACACAACACAGATATAGTCACACATACAAACACACACATACACACATGCACACATATACACACAAATATATACATATACAGACACACATATACACAAACACATACAACACACATGTATACACACATGCACACATATACACAAACACACAAATACACATACACATGTATACACACACCTATGTAACACATATGCACAAATATAAACATATATATACACACCTATACACAAACACACAAACATACACATACACACACTCACATATGCACACACAACACACATGTATTCACAAATATACACACATGTACATATATACATGCACATATACACAGAAACACATATACACACATATACAAACACATACACATATACACATGGACACACATATACACATATATAGACACATATACAGACAGACACACATGCACACATACACACACATATACACATACAGGTATATTTGTATACACAATATATATGCACACATACATACACACATATAGACACATATGTATATACAAACACACACATATATACACACACAAACACACACATAGACACACCTACACATGCACGCATACATATATATTCACCCACAGATACACATATATACACACATGCACACACACACAGTTGACCTTTGAACAACATAGGTTCGAACTGCATGAGTCATTTATAGGCAGATTTTTTTCGATAATTACAGCACAGGACTGTAAATGTATTTTCTCCTCTTTATGATTTTCTTAGAACTTTTCTTTTCTCAAGAAGACTGTAAGAATACGGTCTGTCCTACCTACAACATACCGAATACGTGTTAATTGACTGCTTATGTTGCTGGCAAGGTTTCCGGTCGTGGTTACGTTCCGGGAAGTTAGCAGTTAGATGTGGAGCTTTGACTGCATGGGGGT
>NC_043716.1:8381015-8390490 GCF_006229205.1 Suricata suricatta | reverse complement strand
CTCTCTGCCCCTCTCCTGCTTTCTCTCTTTCTTCAAATAAATGAACTTAGAAAAAGAAATGCAGATTCTAGTGTCCAGGCTACTGTCCTGGTGAATCAGCAGCTCTGGGCTGGGGGTCTGGCGGTCTGTTTTCACAAGTAGCCCAGCAATCCTGATGCTCACTGTCATTTGAGACCCAGGACTCTAAATAACCACAGGTGAAGCCACGATCTCCAGTTCCTGGAGTCTTCCTTGCACAGCTGTAATTTAGGCCTGACTAAATTACACTTTAAAGATATCAGCTTGCCTACCTTTTCATGCTAGATATTGTGAGTTACTTTCCCAGAGTCACAAAATACCGTTGAGGGGGGAAATGAGCAGGACACCTGGGCGGCTCAGTCAGTTCAGCCTCCATCTTTGGCTCAGGTCATGATCTCACGCTCTGTGGGTTTGAGCCCCACGTCGGGCTCTATGCTGACAGCTCAGAGCCTGGAGCCTGCTTCGAATTCTGTGCCTCTCTCTCTGCCCTCTCCCACTTGTGTGGCCCCCCTCAAAAATAAATAAATTAACATTAAAAAAATAAAAAAGAAAGGGGAAATGAGTGTAAAGTGGGATTCTTGAGCCATCCAGTGGACTCAAGGGCTATTCTGATTTGGAGAAGTTTCCAGACTCGAACCATTTTCTGATTGGAACAAAGAGCAATGGGAAAATGGGACCAGTTGAGAAATTGCCTCCAGTTTATTAACTGCAGAGACCCCAAAATGATTGGGCCACCAGACACTCTGAGGGCCCAGAAACTTTCTATTTCTTCCTAGTTCAGTTCTTCAAGATCTGAACTCAGTTCCACTGGGTTCCTGGAAACTTTCAAGAAGCCTTGCTTATGGGCGAGTCACCGCCCTGACACTCTCTGAAGGCTTCCGCGGGCTGGCTTTATGCTTTGAGAGCAGGGGCTCGCTCTATTACGTGAGCCATCAGAGTGAAATAGGATCCTTGTTCTTGAGGGCAGCGAGCACGTTCAAATCTGTAATGTCACTGTTTGCCCATAATGACCTCTCACGTTCGTCCAGCTCTGTGGTTTCCAGCGCTCTTTGACGGTCAGCCTTGTATTTCGTCTTAAAACACCTCTCATAGACCCAGTACCTGTGATGAACTTTCTTGAGCCTGTTTTCCTTCGCCTCCGTGAAAGGCAGGAAGTGTCTTGGCTGAGGTCATGTGACCCGTGGGCAGCCGCCCCTCTCATTATCCTTCTTAAAATAAAAAGGGCCAGTGACACGGGTTTTCCATTGAAAGCTGCACATAAGGAGAGCTGCTCTGGGGTCCCAGGATGTAGGAAAAGCCACCTGAGCCAGATCAGAGAATGGCGGGACAGGAGCTGGGGGCCAGGGCAGAGGTCGCCAGACCTTTGACATCGTGCACCTCCACATCCGGGCATGCACCCCAAAAGTGGTGCGTTCATTTATAAATGTAAACCATTATCAGGGCGCCTGGGTGGCTCGGTCGGTTGAGTGTCTGACTCTTGATTTGGTTCAGGTTGGATCTTGTGGTTGGTGAGTTCGAGCCCCACCTTGGGCTCCGCACTGACAGCGTGGAACCTGCTTGGGATTCTCTCTGCCCCTCCCCACCCCTCTCTCTCAAAATAAATAAATAAACTTTTAAAAATGTAAATAGTTATTATACTCCTATGTAAAATCTAAAACAGTTGCAAAAATAGAAGTTAAAAAATAAGACAAAAACGATTAGATGTCAAAGCTAGAGCATCTTCTGTTTTTAATTTTAAAGTTCATTTATTTATTTTTGAGAGTTAGAGAGAGAGTATGAGCAGGAGAGGAGCAGAGAGAGAGAGGGAGAGAGAATCACAAGCAGGCTCTGTACTGAGCCTGACACAGGGCTCAGTCTCACAAACCGGTGGGATCATGACCTGAGCAGAAATCAAGAGTTGGGCACTTGACCAGCTCAGCCACCCAGGGGTCCCAAAGTTAGAGCATCTTCTGACCACACCACAGAGACTCTTCTTGGATCCCCTTCTGGGTGAGTGCACCCCACTCCCCAGGGCCTGTCTAGACGGTGGAGACTGAGGCTGGACAGTGAATTCATTCTTTAATTATACAGAAGCAGGTGGAACTCAAGGGATGGATTGGCCAGAAAAGATGTGACCAAGAAGTAGGTCCAGAAACACCGAAAGTATTTTAAAATGTTGCAACAATGGCTGTCCCATGTCCATTGGTAAGTTGGTATAGGGTCGTTTTCCTGGTCCCAGGGTGAGTACCTGACTCACTAAGGTGGCGGAGCTTTGGGTGTGGGAGGGGCAACAGGGAAGCCACAGGGAGGGGCCTGGGGTTTGGGGGTCCCAGCGAAGAGCGGACAGAACGTGAGAGCCACATTGTGGCTAGGGTCTGAGGGGACATCCGTGGCCTCTGATGTCTCTCTACTCCTTCTGGAAGCTTTGGGAAGGGGACCAAGAGCACAGCTCCCCAGAACAGCCTGCCAACATCCTCTCTCCTCCACCTCCACCTGAGAGACTAGTGGAAACCCGCTACAGAAAGTGGAGAAAGAAGAGAGTCACCAGGGTCAGGCGAGGACACAGAAGCAGGCCCTCCCCCCCAACTCAGTGATCCCTTGGGCCCGACGGAAGAGGGAGGGATGCAGTCAGCCAGAGGGACAAGTGCCGGTGGACTCTGGGTTGCTCTGACTGAGTCACCAGACCGCAGATACTCACTGACGGACTGAGCATGTCTACTTCAGAAAAGAGTTCTTCCACACGAGTAGCTAACATTTATTATTTATTATTTATCTATTTATTTATGCATTAATTTTGAGAGACAGAGCGCGTGAGCATGGGAAGGGCAGATGGAAGGAGACACAGAATCCCAAACAGGCTCCCCACCATCAGCACAGGGCCTGACGTGGGGCTTGAACTCATGAACCGCTAGATCGTGACGGGAGCCGAGATCAAGAGTGGGTTGCTTAACCGACTGTGCCACCCAGGCGCCCCTTATTTATTTATTACTTTTTAAATGTTTATTTTTGAGAGAGAGCGAGTGCAAGCGGGGGAGGGGCAGAGAGAGAGGGAAACAGAGGATCCAATGCAGGCTCTGTGCTGACAGCAGAGAGCCTGACGCAGGGCTTGAACCCACAAACCACAAGATCATGCCTTGAGCCAACACCCAGAGTGGACGCTCAACCGACTGACCCACCCAGGTGCTCGGCAAGTCGGTAACATTTAATGAACATTTACAATATGGCGGTCGCTGTGCTGACAAGGCACCCATTCACTCAATTAATCCTTATGCTGCCTCTTGACTTTGAGGGAGTGTTTCGGTTTTTATCTCCACCTGACAGATAAGGAAGTGGAGGCACGAAAGAGGAGACTTGACCAGCTCGGGTCACACAGGGAAGAAGTGGCTGTGGAGGGAGCTTTGGACCCAGGGAGGGTTGATGAAGAGCTGGTGCTCCCACCCACTGTGCTCACCGCCCAAGATTGATGGGAGCACACATCCCACAGCCTCAAACCCCTTCGTAAACCCCACCCCCACTCAGAGCCTCAACAGTCATGCAACTTGGACCCAAGGTCTCCAGGCCTCTGGGGAAGAATTCGCCATCTTGGAAAAGTCTCCTGCTGAGCTAGCCTTGAAAATCCTCACCATTGCTTTTCCCTAAGCAGCACACGGGACCATTTATTTTCCGCTTGCTTCCTTTACTTTTAAGTCTCCCTCCTTTACTACCTACTAGATTTCACCAAGGCACGGGCTCACTAGTTAATTTGCATGAAGTCAGTCGTCTCTTGGCTTATTTTGTTTAATGTAAGATTGGATGCAAAAGTCTACACCCTTCAAAGGATTTGATGTTAGAGGCAACCCAGCTGGGATCCAGACTGGGGAAGGGAAGGGAAGGGAAGAGGAAGAAGGAAGGGAGAAGGGAAGGGAAGGAAGAAGGGAAAAAGAAAAGAAAGGAAAAGAAAAAGAAACAGAATCTAACAAAGGAGCAAAATGAAAACAAAGAGCATTGTCCAAAGGCTCCATAAATCTTTTAGTTCCCTTCATTGTTTGTTTCTAAGGCCTGGACGCTTCTAATTTATGTAATCTTTCCCCTCAAGGACTTTTCATCAGATAAAGGGAATTCTTCCACCCGGGACTTGTGAATTGCGCTGGTTACAGGAAACCTCCAGCCCCACCCGAAAAGCCTCTTCCTCTCCGCTGAGCTTCGGGCTGCTGCCAGCAGGTGGCGCCAGCCTGTCTGTTTTCTCTCTGTGCCCTTTAGAGCGAGGGCGCGGGGTGGGGGGCGGGGGGACTGGGGAGAGGCCCAATGGTAGGACTGCTGAGCCCGGGCCAAGATTTCTTCTGGCATCTGGAATGCATTAACAGCAGCCCACAAATCTGAATCCCATCTCCTTGGAAGAGAGTGAAGGAGAGAGAGGGAGCGAGCCTGAAATACTGGGGAGGGAAGAGGGCCTAGAAGATGGAGAAGATGCCCCGAAGCCGGGGCGTCCTTCCTGGGAAGGGTGTGCCTCTGCCCCTGGCTCAGCCACTGCGGGCCCAGGCATGTCGGCTGTGGGTGGACGGGCCCGCGGCCTGGAGGAAGGAAGCGGTGAGCCAGAGGGTTCCAAACAAAGGATGGCATGACAGGATCCCCAGAACTCCCCTTTTACTGGCATCCCTGTCCCTCCCGGGGCGGGGATAGCGAGGGAAGGGGCGGAGGCCTGCGCCTTCCTCCTCTGCATGCGACTTTGTCAGTTTGTGGAATGACATACCCTTTTGCTTCTGTGGGTGACTAATGGGTAAGGCCACACGGGTCCAGTGCCAGGAAATATCTGTGCTTGGTGATGACTTCCCTTGATTTCATCCTTTTATTTTAGTTCCTGGACCTCCGTGGTGCCCGATTGGACTACTTAACTGGCAGAGGAGGTCTGAGCCCTCTCTGGGTGGGGAAGGAGGGCGGAGGGAGATGGGGGGTGGGCGCTGGCCAGCTGCGGCACCCTCTCCGGCCTGTGCCTCGGGGTGCGGGTTCTCAGGTTTGGGGAGTGAGAGCCGGCTCTCCTTCCTCCTCCTGTGGCCAGTGGCTAAGGTGGGGAGGAGCCTGCCGTTGCCCAGGTGTAGCCCCGCCCCATGAGGGTTTACACCTGTTCTCAGGTGTTCTCTGATCTTTGTATATGGCCGGCTGCAGCCAGGCACCACACACACGATGTTCCAGAACTTTCTGCACAACGACACATCGGATGAACTAGAGACGATAGTCAACAGGTGTCCAAGTCAGCACAAGACTGGGGAGGTAGGCGTTGTGGGGCTAGCGTTCAATAATCTCCAAGTGGGGGCGCCTGGGTGGCTCCGGCAGTTGAGCATCTGACACGTGGTTTCGGCTCAGATCATGATATCACGGTCCGTGAGTTCGAGGCCTGCCTCAGGCTCTGTGCTAACAGTGCAGAACCTGCTTGGGATTCTCTCTCTCTCTCTCTCTCTCTTGCTCTCTGACCCCACCTCTAGTAAACAGATTTAAAAAAATCTCCAAGTGGTCAGAATGAACTCCCAGAGGAGCAGAGGACAGAAGAAAAGAATCCAGTGATCCAAGGGAATCCCAAGTGGAAGTGGGTCAGTGGGATGGTGGGGCAGCGGTGAGCGGGGACAGATACCGGGAAAACCCTGACAGAACTTTGTCAGCTGCGTCCGCACCTTCCGCTGTCCTTAGAGGAAGCGTCGCCTTGGCCTAGGATATTTAGAGGAAATACGTATTTTAGGCTAAACAGGTTTTAAGCTTAAAAGGGGAGACATCGTGTCTTCTACGTCATTCACATCTCCCTCGAGGCTTGGCAATGAATAACTGCACATATCCTTAAGAGTTTGCAAGGTGTCTTCAGGGGCACCTGGGGGGCTCCATGGGTAGAGCGTCTGACTCTTGATTTCGGCTCAGGTCGTGATCTCACAGTTCGTGGGTTTGAGCCCTGCTTCGGGCTCCGTGCTCCCTCTCTCCGTCCCTCCCCTGCTTGTGCTCTCTCTCTCTCTCTCTATCAATATAAATAAATAAACATTAAAAAAATTTTTAAAGAGTTTCCACGATATTTACCCACATAGTAGTTTCCCACAAATTCTCATTGACATGATGAATGTGATACAGAATGAAAGACAACTTCGCCAATTCAAAGAGGTCAAATAATCAAGAGTCTGCCGTAGTGACGGCGACACATTATAGGGCGTGGACTCTCAGAACTCCCATGACCCTGTCGCCTCACATCCCCTCTTTTCTTTCCACTCAGCAGACCTCTCCTTGGCTTTGGAGCCTTTCTTTCTACCCGGTGAGGCCGAGCGAGATGTAAGGAGTTGAAGGCTGGAATCAGGTGATTCCAAGGTTCGAACCCTGGAATCATGGAGGCCAGACACTGCCTCTGTGATCTTGACCAATCCACTTACATTCTTTCTACTGTGGTTTTGTTATCTGTTCAGTGGGGGTGAGGCGAGGGGCCTCTCAGGATGGCTATGTGGGCGGGAGCCCTTCAGAGTGCCATTGCAGGGTGCGGGGTGGCAATGGTGTTCCAACGTCCTACGGGACTTCACGCCTTCTACCCATTCAGAGCGCGTCCAATACAACTTGGTTACAATGGGTGGTAACCTGCTGGGTTGATTCGTAGGACAGTCACAAAAATCAAAACGGAGGCCAAAACGTCACACGTCTCCCTCTCTCCTGAAGCTGGCACCACAGAGCCCTGAGCAAGATGGCAGCCTCAATGGTCACCCTCAGGAGGAGGGTTAACAGCCCTCAGAGTGCCGACCCTCTGTGACGTTCTGAGGCACCGAGGCGCTGGTAGAGCTCGGCCTCCCCTCTCCGGAGGCAGACCCGGGCACACCTGCATCTCAGTGCCCGTTATGAACCGACACACCGTCTGCGGAAGATGTACCCATCCGCTTTGAAAGGACTCACCGGTTTTGAGGTGAAGATACACACAGAGCAACTCAGGAATCCTCTTGGGGGTTTGAACCATCACGTGTCCAAGCTCACTTTACCACTAGGAAACGGAGGCACAGAGCCTCAAGGTGATTTGTCAGGAATTGGACAGCCAGTTATGGCAGAAGGAATGCTCAAATGCTCACTGGCTCGGAGTCCCAAGCAAGGTGACAAGGCCCTGGGGCCACCAACCCTGGGCCTCCCTACCTGGGAAATGCAGGTCCCTTCAAGGTGGCAGCCAGGGGAGGGGGGCTCTTTAGAAGGCAGCTGAAGAGCCAGGCTATGGGGGGAGCCAGAGGTCACCTCCTGCTGGCCGAGTCCGAAGGACCTTGCCCACCGCAAGAACTACCGCCTCACCCTCCAGGGGACAAGACAGAGGCAAGGCTAAGTTTGCCCTGGGGCGGCACTGAGTGTGAACTCTGGGAGCAGCTGTGGTTTGGGCAGCCCATGGCCCTCCCTCCGGGGCCATCTTCTTCCCAGCTGTCATCCTGAGCTTCCTCCAAGAGAGGCACCTGCCCAAAAGGGGCTCCTATAGGTGACGGGCGCATTACCTGGGTGCTCTGAGTCCTCACCTTAGTGCTTGTTAACTTAGTGAGCCCCAACAGACTGACTTCGCAGCCCTGCTCCCCACCTTCTTCATTCTCTCTCTCCCTAGTACCCACCCTCTGGCCACAGTCCCGCCCCATCTCCTCTCACCACACCGCCCACCCCCTGCCAGCCCCAGCCTGCTCCTCCCCTGCCCTGTCTTCACCTGGGGGCTTGCAGAAAGCTGAGACTTCATCTCCCGTTCCCTCTGGCTGATGGGACAGGCTCTGGAGCCAGCGTCTGAGTCCAAGTCCCAGCCCTGCTGCTGTGTGATTTGGGGCAGGCTGTTGAATCTCTCTGAGCCTTGGTTTTTTTCATTGGAAAAATGGGGATAATCATAGCCTCGAGTTCTATGGGTTGTTGGTTGAATTGCATGAGCTAAGGCAAGCAGATTGCTCAGTGAGTGCTGGACACAGCTTAATGCTGTGGTTAGGATTAGCTATTATCAACGTCTTCTGTTCCCCAATCTGGCTCTGCTCAGGGAGTCCTGTTCCGTGGGTGAGGGAAGGGAGACCACAGGGTCAGTCTTCACCTAGACCTCCAGATCAATGGCTTCCAAAGGGGGGAAGCATGTACCCGCTCCGGGTGCCCAGTCGGTCTTTGGGGACAAGGAGGGAGTGGGGGGACTCGAGCTTCTGCTGTCAGGCTCTGCTGTGTGTTCCCGCGAAACCCCATTGCCGCTTCCTCCCAGGCACAAGATAGACTACATTTCCCAGCTCCCCTTGCAGTTAGCCAAGACCACATGACTGCATCGGGAGCCCTCTTATCAGGCCCTTGACGCCATGATGCTGCCCCTTCCAGGCCCTTACCCCCAACCTCCACCCCAGCGTGCCATCTCCAAGGCTCCTCCTCTCTCCCCATCTGCTGGCAGAATGAAGAGGACCCCAGGACCCCAGAGGAAGGACCCGCACAGCACCCCAGCTGGTCTTAAGGTGTAACCTGCTTCAAGTTAATGCATTCCTCACTTGCTGACTTAAGGACCTTGATCTGTAATAGAACTAATTTATTTTCCTTGAGGTTTGCAGACCGCTGGCCTTGGGGAATAAAGGACTAGAAAGTCCCCAGGCCACAGAGGCCAGCCAATCTGTCTGAAGCCCCCGTCACTTTCTGCTTAGCCCCGCAATCTTTCCGAAAAATATTTTTTTGTTTTTAAGGTCACACCAAGAACGACTGACATTTCTTTGCGTATCTATAGACCTTGCCCTCCTTTGCAGAATGAACGGTGTTCTTGCACAACACCTGGGCACCAAGGAACTAGACCTTCTTGCAAACCCCACCCTGGGCACCAAGGAACTAGACCTTCTTGCCCAACCTCCAAGCACCGAGATAACTCTGTAGCTGGTATCATCAAGTCTGCATGGAATCAAGAAATGTCACCCTGGCACTTGCTTCACTGAATAACCCCCTTAAAAAAATATCGGGTCCAGGCAGAAACCTTGGAGTCGGCCTTTGGCCAGAGTCCACCTTCTCACCAGGTGGCTGGCCTCCTGAACAAACCTTGTGTTGCTTTCCAGTCAAAACTTGGCTCTTGAGTATCAGCCCCTTGAACCACGGCAGCCAAACTTGGGTTTCGGTGACAGGAAGTGCCATAGGATGGAAGGATCCAGAATCTTCAAATGAATGCCAGGAGGAGAGCCTCCTTGACCAACCAACACTGAGCATGAAGTAAGCTTATTGTGCCAAGCCAGTGAAATTTGGGGGATATTTGTTACACTGTTAGACTATACTAAGCCAACTTCTATTAACATTTATTGTTTAGGGGCTCCTGGGTGGCTCAGTCGGTTACCAAAGCAGGCTCCAGGCTCCGAGATGTCAGCACAGAGCCCAACGTGGGGCTGGAACTCACAAACCTCGAGATCATGACCTGAACCTAAGTCATAGGCTTCACAGGTGGAGCCACACAGGTGCCCAACTCAAAAATAATTTCTATCTTTTGGTGCACATGTTTCGTTCTATAAAGTATATCGATATAGTGATACCT
>NC_043716.1:8366710-8380915 GCF_006229205.1 Suricata suricatta | reverse complement strand
GGTTTCTTTAGAAGACAGCTCCCTGCCCCCTTCCACAAGGTTGGCCCCAAAGCCTGTGGTGGTGGGGGGAGGGTAAGAGAGCCCCCAGATGGGTTTGGGAATCCAACAAGAGAGAGCACGCCTTGTGCTTGTCATCTGGGATCCTGGAAGGCAGCAGACCCCCTCTGAACCGCATTCGCTCTGAGTGGGGATGTCGCTTTCGCCCGGAAAATTTATTCTCAACCCATCAGTGAGCTAACCACCCTCGTGAGCTGTGTGACATCCCGACAATGACCTTTCCTGACATGATTTTTGTCAAGACGAAAGGTCCTCCTTTCAAAACGTCAAGAAACGACTTTCCCCACCAAGTCCTGGTGAAGTGCAAGGTGGCAAAGTTGAGTCTTGACCTTGGGCTCATTGCCTCATGGAACAGGCTTAAAAGATGAACTTTCAGTGACCACACATTGACCATATTCACGGTTTTCATGATTTATTTCAACCCTGAGTCACGATGGGAGGAGATCTGTTGGCCAGGTCTGTGCTCACCAAGCAGCGGGAGGAAGGACGGCTGCACAAACATCTCCTTCTTCATCAGACGGACGCCGAGGTGCTTTGTGAACATTATGAATCAGAAAATGATCATTCACAACAGAACTCCTTCCAAGGCATGGATTTCCAGGAGAAGAAAATGAAAAGTCTTTAAGCTCTTTATTTTTCTCCCTTTCCTTTACCTCCCTCCCCACCTTTCCTCCCCTCTCCCCTCCCCTCTCCTTTTCTCTCCTCTCTTTCTCTCTTCCTACCCATATAGCTGATTCATATTCCACACTTCAGTGGTTCAGACTTGCGCTTCTCACCTTCAGCCCTCCTGACATTCTGGGCCGGATAATTCTTTGGGGTGGGGACAGTCTTTGCTCTGGAAGGTTCCAGCAGCATCCGTGCTGTCTACACACAGAGCCAGTAACCCTCCCGCTCCTGCTCCCTTTCCAGCCATAACAACCCAAAACACTCGCAGAAATTTCCAGATGTCCCCTTTCAGGGGGAAGGGGCTGGGGGAGGGGGCAAAATTGACCCCAATTCAGAACCACTGGTGTAGACAAATTTCACATGAAAATATCGGTAGTAATTGCTCCTACGCATTGATATTATGGTGTCCAATAGTAAGGAATTTACTGATAAAATAAAAGCATGCAATTTTATTATTCTAAGTCCAACATTGGTCATTATCTATAAATCTTAGGATAGTGTGAACTGTTTTTGCTGCTGAAATATCACTTAAAATGCTGCCCATGTGTCTTGGCTTCTTCTTCACCTTTAGGAACAAAATTGTTTTATTCTCGGAAAATACGGTTTTGCACTTGCTCTACAAATTCAGTTGATTTATCTGCGAGTGATTTAATAGTTTCTTAACTGGCAATCCACTAGAGATTGGGGTGGACCGTTCACTGTTCCAGTGGAATTCAATTTTAAGACACAAATTGCCATAATTTCCGTTCCTGTGTTTTCTTTTTCTGGCAGCGCGTAGAAGATTAGTGAATTTGCAGATTTTCTAATCCCTGTCCTTGTAAATTCCCAGTCCATGTTCCCACTGAGGCCACGCTGACAGGTGGTGATTCTTATGTTGTTCTACAAGGTGGTCTGTGTTTCTATCCTGTTTTACTAAGTATATTTCACTGCTTCCATCACTACTTTTACTTAAAAGTTTTTATTCATTTTTGAGAGAAAGAGACAGAGTGTGAATGGAGGAGGGGCAGAGAGAGAGGGAGACACAGACTCCAAAGCAGGCTCCAGCCTCTGAGCTGTCAGCCCTGAGCCCGACGCGGGGCTGGAACCCACAAGCTTTGAGATCTTGGCTTGAGCTGAAGTCAGATGCTTAACCGACTGAGCCCCCAGGCGCCCCTCCATCACTACTTTTATTTCACAGTGAGTTGCTTTTGAACACTTGATCCATTTTGTGCCCTGGGGCTACGCTGTGAGCCGGTACCAAGCACCATCCCCAAAAAGATCTCCATGTTACAAGAAATAATCTGCAGGCTCACCTGGGGGGCGCTCAGGCCGTTAAGTGTCTGACTTTGGCTCAGGTCATGACCTTGAGGTCCATGAGTTCCAGCCCGGAGTCAGACTCTGCGCTGACAGCCTGGAGCCTGCTTCACAGTCTGTGTCTCCCCCTCTCTGTCCCTCCCCTGCTCACTCTCTGTCTCTCAAAAATGAATACATGTTAAAAAAAATAACAAAAAGAAAGAAAGAACCTGCAAACAACGAGCTGGGAAAACCCACACCCCATCCTGAAAGTTAGCCAACCCAGTGCAGCGTGTGGAACCTGTCCCCAGCTTTAGGTGTAACAGTTTCGGTTGCAACAACTCCTAGGAACATACCTGTCATTTTATCGTTGGAAAGTGTGAAAGGTAGTGAATGACTAGTTTCATGACATTTTCCCCGGATCGCCCCCTTCTCGTGACCATCTTCTGGTCCCTGGCAGCTAGCCTCCAGGGGGATGGGTGGATTTCAGTGTCAGGAGACAGGGACCGGGTGTCTGGTAATGTTAATGGAGAGGAGAATGACAGAGCCCAGGAGAGACAGCTTTTGATTCCTGTTCCTTCCTGTGATAGAGGCTCCTCCTCCAGGCTGGACAGCACCCCACTGCGGCCAGGGGCCGGTCTTCTGATCCCTCTGGATCTCTCCACTGCCCCCAGCACAGGGCTCCGGTCTGAGCCACACAGAGCTCTCCGCATAAGGGGTGAGGCTGCGCCTTGCCACCGCTTCCTCTCTGGACGCCTGTGTGACCGGAGAATCACTCTCAGCAGAGGGTGAAGCCCAGAGGCGAAATGCAGACAGACAGGTCCACAATGGCCAAGCCCCGTGGGGTCTGAGCGGCACAAATCCTTCTTTTGACAAAGGCCAGTGCTCTTCAGACGGACAGCTCAGCAGTGGCAGCCGGCCCCCAGCATTGCTCCTGGCAGGCGCCCAAGGGCGGGCTCTGGACCTGTGCCCTGCTCTCTGGTGCCCCCCTCACCCCCTGTCTCTCTTCCGGCTGAATAGCTTCTAAGCCAGGCCCAGGCTTGGTTTGGGTGGGAGTGGTCTGCTCCTCCTGGAAAGGTCTCCAAGGACATATGTCTGCTCCCTGCTGCTGTGAACACACTTCCATGCCCCCATCTCTTGGGGGAATTTAGGGGTTCATTGGGGGGTTCCTACATTGCTGTTCCCTTTGAATGACCCCCACCGGGGACCCCCGCAGAGGGGGAAGGGTCACGATCCATGGTTGTGTGTCTTTACCACAGGTAGGTCTGAAGAAACGGGCCTGTGAAAAATTGAGGCTAGGTTCACTTAAGAATGATCTTCTACTTGGGCGCCTGGATGGCTCGGTCGATTAAGCATCTGACTTTGGCTCGGGTCATGATCTCGTGGGTCTTGAGTTCAAGACCCGCAGCAGGCTCTCTGCTGTCAGCACCGAGCCCGCTTTGGGTCCTCTGTTCCCCTCTCTCTGTCCCTCCCCTGCTGGTTCTCTCTCAAAAAAAAAAAAAAAAAAGAGGAATGATTTTCTATTACCTCCTGTTTTGAAACATCTCACAGAAGGATCTAGAGTGTTGGTTTAGAGGCTGGCTCAGCTGTGGCTCTGGGATAAGGCGTCACTGGGACGTCTGGGTGGCATTATTTTACTATTACCGTTTTGCATGTTTACAGTGGCCAGACACTGGATATGGAGTCCTTCTCTTATTCCCATTTTACAGCCGAGGAAACTGAGACCCGAGGGGTTGAGTGGCTGCCCAATGTTTGAGTTATTGAGTTAGGATCCCAGGCACCATTCCTGGCTTTAGAAACTGCGGTGAGACTCTGAAATCATGGTCTTGCGAGATCAAGGGTGGAAAATCCAGGGTTGGATCAGTCGACTTCTGATGACTGTTTTGCTCGAACACATACTCCTTTATGTCACAATCTCTGAACGTCCCTTCACGTAGGCCGCGTCCTAAGGAATGCGTGAAATGGAGTCTCCTCTCCGCGCTTCCTCCCTTCCGGGCTCACTCCGTCTCCTGGAGGACAGCTGTGTCTCTGTGTGATTTACTGTCGGGTGTGTTTCCATCGAAAGGAGCACATGAATGATAACAGCTTAAGCTTTTTCCAGCTAATGGTGGAAGGACAAGGATCAGCCAGCAACTCCCTTGCAGGAAGCATGAAGGTCTTCACATCATTCCGGTTCTAAAAAGCCTGTTTTCCCTACATTGTTTCATCGTATTCCTCACTTCCCATTAGGTGTACGAGAAAATTAAGGCTTAGGGAGAGGTCTTGACGGGGACCGTCAGGAGTTTGGAGGCCCGGGCCAGAATTCAGGTCTCTGGATCCTCCGTTGGGAAATCACACGGAGGAATGAGTAACTTGAAGCCTCCCACCCTGGAATGTTCAGATTCCTGGCACAGGGTGATACTAGGGGCCTGGAACATTCCAGAGGAAACAAATGCAAGATGAGCAGAGGGACAGAGACCTGTTAGCGGTAGGCTCCCAGTGCACGGGAGAGGGGTGGCTGGAAACTTCCCAGGGGTGGTGGCCGCCCAGGTCAAAGGGCACCAACAGGAAATGCTGGCTCCCGGGGCCCCCAGGCTGGGAGGAAGTGCCGGCCTTGTCTCCAGGCTGAGTTGCTGTGAGGTCTTCATGCTTTGAAAGTCAGCCCAAGGTGACTCAGACTTCCTGAGAAGCCTCTTATCTCACACAGCACAGACCTCTGGTCCTTCCCTTGCTTGAGATGTCACCCATTCAGGGCCATCCCCTCCCCAGCCAGATCAATGGCCCTTCACAGGCTTGGGAAGGTCCAGCCAACGGCCGCATGATGAACGCTCAGCGATGGTCTCTTTAGGATTTCTGTTTGTTTTCATTTCCCTGTCCTCCTCCCCCTGTTCAGAGGCTCCCGAAAGTCCTGGAGGAATTGACTCATTCTCCCCATGAACTTCTTGCTTACAGGAGAAACACAACCATCATTTCTGGTGACCATTTTCTCCCATCTAAATCGGGACACATGCCTGGATGGAGAGGGGGTCCCGGTGGGACATGAAGACCCGTGTTTTAAGTTGGCCTTGCGAATGAGTTCTCTGGGTAGGGCTTAATCACAGGGAGGCCATAGAGGGTGGGTGTGAGTCACATTCAAGTTCTCTCCAACCTGATCGCCTGTATTCTGCTCACACTGCGTGTGTCCTCAGAGACCATCCAGGAAGGGAGAAGGCTGAAAATCCCATCTCCCTTTTCTTTTTGTTTTTAATTTAAAAAACTTTTTTTAAATTATTTATTTTTGAGAGAGAGAGAGAGAGAGAGACAGCATGAGCAGGGGAAGGTCAGAGAGAGAGGGAGACACAGAACCCGAAGACAGGATCCAGGCTCTGAGCTAGCTGTCAGCACAGAGCCTGACGCCGGGCTCGAACCCACGAACTGCGAGATCATGACCTGAGCTGAAGTTGGATGCTTAACCGACTGAGCCACCCAGGGGCCTCCCGTCTGCCTTTTCTTGTTGATAGTGGTGGAGACCATGGAGCTAAAGTGTCTCTCCACATGTCATGCTACTATATGGTCACTAGGCTGTTTTAAAAGAAAGTTCTCAGCAAATACATACACCCTTAAAAGGGCTATTCCTTTTAAGTTGATCTTTAGTATTAGAGCCATTAAGAATCTCTGAGACCCTTCTATTTTGGAATTGAAGAAACAGGGTCTCAGAAGAGTTAAGTGATTGACCCAAACCTTTCCAATATTAGAGATGTTCAGACACAAATGGAAGATTCTTGGGTCCCAGCCCAGTGTTCTTCCCAGCAGATCAATCTTCCCCCGGCAGAGTAGTTGTTCATGTTCTAAGCAGCTCCTTGGCTCGCTCATGCTTTGCTAGCAGATGTCAGGCTCCACAGGACATGATCCTAGCCAGACCAGGCTCATTCCAGAACCCAGATCCTCTGATTGAAAAACAGCCCTTTTACTCTGAATGGACAAGAGATACACGAAACAGTGCATCCCTCATCATCAGGGAAATGCAGATCAAAACCACAGTGAGAGACCACCTCACACCTGTCAGCATTTTCAAGATCATAAAGAACAAGAAGTGTTGGCAGAGATGCGGAGAAAAGGGAAGCCTTGTGCGCTGGAGGTGGGCCTGTAAATTGGTGCAGCCCCTATGGGAACCAGTGTGGAGGTTGCTCAGAAAGTTAAAAATGAAACTCCTTGGGGCACCTGGGTGGCTCAGTTGGTCAAGCATTCGACTCTTGGTTTTGATTCAAGTCATGATCTCATTGGTGAGTTCTTGCCCCTCATCGGGCTCCGAGGTAACAGTGGGATTCTCTCTCTCTCTCTCCCTCTCTCTCTCTGCCCTTCCCCTGCTCATGCTCTCTCTCTCAAAATAAATAAATAAACTTAAAAAAAAAAAAGAACTGCCACATGATCCAGGTATCCCTCTACTGGGCATTTATCCTAAGGGAATGAAAACACGAACTCAAAAAGATTTCTGCACGTCTGACATAATTGTAGCATTATTACAAAGACCAAGGTATGGGAACAACTTCAGTGTCTATCGGTGGATGAGTGGATAAAGAAGTTGTGCCATATATATGTGAGAGAAAAAGAGAGAGATATAATGGAATATTATTCAGTCAGAAAAAAGAAGGGAATCCTGCCATTTGGGACAGGTGAATGGACCTAGAGGGTATTATGCTAAATGGAATAAGTCAGAGAAAGACAAAAACGGCATGATCTCACATATGGAATCCAAAAACATGAACTCAGGGGGCGCCTCGATGGTTCAGTTGGTTGAGCATCCAACTTCAGCTCAAGTCATCATCTCGCTCTTCGTGAGTTCGAGCCCCGCGTCGGGCTCTGTGCTGACAGCTCAGAGCCTGGAGCCTGCTTTGGATTCTGTGTCTCCCTCTCTCTCTGCCCCTCCTCCACTCTCTCTCTCTCTCTCAAAAATAAATAAAATTTAAAAAATGAACTAAAAAATACACAGAACAGATTGGCGGTTGTCAGAGGTTGGGGGTGGGGATTGGGAGAAATGGATGAAGGGGATGGAGAGGTATGAAGTTCTAGTTATAAGCTAATAAGTCGTGGATGTCACGTACAGCATGGCAAAGAGAGCGAATGATAGCGTACTATACGTTTGCAAGTTGCTAAGAGAGTAGATCTTCAAAATTCTCACCAGAAGAAAACAAATTGTGACTCTGTGAGGTGATGGACATTAGTTACCTGGCCTCACTGTGCTCATTTCACAACATATCCAAACATCGAGTCGTTATGTTGTCCACCCGACATGAGTACAATGTTATATGTCAATTATATCTCAATAAAACTGCGCTCCCTCCCCTCCTCCAGCCTTTTTAAGAAATTCCAAAGAGCTGAGAAGAACATTTCTGGGACGCTCACCCCTGGGGTGCCAGGGACACCCAGGAGGGAGGGTGGAAGAGATTGACATGAGACGTTCCTTTCCAGCCTGCTCCCCACTGATCTGCTCCCCGTCTGGGAGGCCCACCTGCCTTCAGAGACTCAGTTCCGGAGCACAAACACTCCCAGGGCCTGGCACCATGCTGGGGACCTTGGGACAGCCAGGCGGGGGGCAGGGCATTTGGCTGGCTTCCTGGGGCTCCTGGTCTGGAGCTTAGAGCTGCTTAGAGCTGAAGCCATGACGATACCATGAGCGTTCGTCATATAAAGTTCTATAGACACTCAGGGGCGTGAGATGTTAATTCAGAGCAGGAGGTGGGGGGAGACTAGACAGGCAGGTAGCCATCGGACTGGGTTCTGGTGCAGCAGCGGGGTCCCGGCAGCCAGGGAAGGGTGAGGATTTGGTAGTGGCATCTGGGGAGAGCATGAGATGCTTCCGGATCACGGGGGCGGTGTTCCTAAGACTTGTCCCGAGGACCTCTGACCCTTCGAGACCAGCCACCGGGAAGGGGCTCCCAGGTCAGGTGTATCGGGGACGTCGTTGACTCTACAGTCTTCTTAGAGTTCCGCCCGGCTCGGAAGGATATTGAAGGCTCTTAGCAAAAGCAACATGACCCAACCTGTATATCCATTTTCCTCCTTTTTTTCTCCCCCCAAAACATTTGCTTTCCTCTTGGGGAACTGGGATCACACAGGACTCATGCTAGCTCGCAGGAAGCAAGGAGGGGCGGGGGTTGGCTTTCAGAAAAGCCAGGATCTGATAAGGACTTGAGGATTTCATCCCCTGGGCAGTGAGAACAGTGGCAAGATTTTTTTTTTTCCCTTCTTAACCTTTTTTTAAAATTACCATGTAAGTAATGCTTATCCATTGAAGAAAGCTTGTGGGGGGAAACACACTCCAGAAGAGAAATCTGAAGGCACGCGCAAGGCGGTGCACAGAGACGGTGAATTCTTCACTGCAGATACATTTATTTATCGACTGCGTTCAGGATGCCAGGCTCCGTGCTGAGTCTTGGGCGTTCAGCGGTGAAGAAACGCGAATCCTCACCCTCCGGGAGCTTCCCTTCCCGCTGGGACCCGGGCGATGAAACAGTGGGTGAGGATGTTGCGGGCTGGGTGGAAGCAGAAAAATGGAGATAAAGGAAGCAAGATCGTTGTTAAAGGGAGCGGAGTGTCCTTCTACCAGAGGCGGGGGACGGGGTCCCAGGAAAGCCTCCCTGGCAAGCTGACGTCTGATGAGAACTCTAGTGGGGTGAGGGGGTAAAGGAATACAGCCACGAAGAACTGGGGTGTGCATATGTGAAGGACAGCAGGACGGCAGGGGCCGCAGGGTCAAGGAGAGGAGGGTGAGAGGCGGAGACCGGAAGTAGACTGTGTGAGCTGGATCCGGGACCTTGAACCACCAGGCGTCTGTCTTGCATGAGTTAGGGAGCTGCAGCGGGGTTTCTAAATAGCCATTTGGGGGGCGCCTGGGTGGCTCAGTCGGTTAAGCGTCCGACTTCAACTCAGGTCATGATCTCACAGTTCGTGGGTTCGAGCCCCACGTCGGACTCTGTGCTAATGGTTTGGAGCCTGTAGCCTGCTTCGGATCCTGTGTCTCCCTCTCTCTCTGACCCTCCCCTGCTCACACTGTGTCTCTCTGTCTCTCAAAAATAAATAAAAAACATTAAAAAAAATAGCCATGTGGAACTGTCATTCACGTTCCATACAATTCACTCACTTACATTTTACTGTTTGATGGTTTTTAGTGTATTCAGGGTTATGTGACCATCGCTACCATGTAATTTGGAAGCCCCTGGTCTGTTAGCACTCATCCCCCATTCGTCCCTCCCTCCGACCCCTTGTGGCCATCTGTCCACTTGGATTTGTCTGTCCCTTGTATTTGTCTGTCCTGGCCACATTATACACATGTAGCGCATGGCATCGGGTCTTTCCTGATGGGCTTTCTTTCAGTGCAGTGTTTTCTTTCCTTTTTTTTCTTTTTCTTTTTGGGAGACAGAGAGATATAGCACGGGCAGGGGAGGGTCAGAGAGAGAGGGAGGTACAGAATCCAAAAACAGGCTCCAGGCTCTGAGGTGTCAGCACAGAGCCTGATGCGAGGCTCGAACCCATGAACTGTGAGATCATGACCTGAGCTAAAGTCGGACGCTTAACCGACTGAGCCCCCCAGGCGCCCCATTGATTTCAAGGTTCACCCATGTTGTAAGACGTACCCACACTTTAGGCTTTTTTGTTTCTGGGATGTTCTCCCTTGTTTGGGGAGACACCACATTTTGTTTATCCGTTTGCCCGTTGATGGCCATTTAGGTTGTTCCCCATGCCAGTGTTTTTGAGCAGAGGAATGGCAGGACCCAGTTCATGTGACCACCTCCCTCGTGACTGTGTGGAGAATTGGCTGAAAGTGGGCAAGCGTGGAGCCCGGGGGGCTGGTGGGGGCTGTCGAAGTGCAGGTGATAACGGGTTCAGGACCAGGTTGGAGGCAGTGGACGTGTAAGGGGTAACAGTTGAGATCCCCAGGGCTGCATCTGGGTTCTCTTCTCCGTCTACACTCCCTAGGTGGTCTCCCTCATTGTCGCGGCTTTGAGTGTCTTCTACATACTAAGATTCCCAGCTGAATCTCCAGCCCAGACCCCTGGAGACTTGACATGTCTGCTCATTAGCTCCCTAGTGGGCATCTCCAACTCGACATCATCCACACGGAACTGCGGACCTTCCCCACCCCCACCCGGACCTCATCTCTTACTCTTTTCTCCCTTGCTTTCTCTGCTCCAGCTGTCTGGCCTTTGGGCTGTTTTTTTTTTTTTAATTATTAACTATTTATTTTTTATTTTTGAGAGAGAGAGACAGAGCGTGAGCAGGAGAGGGACAGAGAGGGAGACACAGACTCTGAAGGCAGGCTCCAGGCTCTGAGCTAGCTGTCAGCACAGAGCCCGATGCAGGGCTCGAACCCACAAACCGTGAGATCATGACCAGAGCCGAAGCTGGACGCTCGACTGACTGAGCCACCCAGGCACCCCTATTTTTTAAATTTTTAATGTTTATTTTTGAGAGAGAGAGACAAAGTGCAAGTGGGGGAGGGGCAGAGAGAGGGGGAGACATGGAATCTGAAGCGGGCTCCAGGCTCTGAGCTGTCAGCACAGACCCCGAGGCAGGTCTTGAACCCACAGACTGTGAGATCATGACCTGAGCTGAAGTTGGACGCTCAACTGACTGAGCTACCCAGGTGCCCCCAATATTTATTTATTTTTGAGAGAGAGAGAGAGAATTCGAGCACGAGACAGAGAAGGGCAGAGAGAGAGAGACACACACACACAGAATCCAAAGCAGGCTGCAGGCTCTGAGCTGTCAGCGCAGAACCTGACTCAAGGCTCGAACCCACAAACCGTAACCTACAAGCTTAACCGACTGAGCCACCCAGGTGCTTTTTCAGAATTTTATTTTAGAGTTCTGCTTTTTCAGAAAGCTCACTGCCTCAGCTGTTAAGTACTCACCCGGTCGGTCCGTGATCTCATTCAGGGAGGGAGCATTTTGGATTTAAACACATTTGGCTGTTGAAGAATCCCGATTGCAAAATAGGGTGACTTCATGCCCTTCATTTCTTCCCCCCAACACCCACCCCCGGCCCTTAGAAAAAGCAAAGTTCTCTTCACACTGGGCCAGCCTGGTGAGAAGTTCCCTGAAGGAACAGAAAAACAGCATTTAAGAGACATCCAGTGCTCGCTGCATAAAAAGACCATTGTAGTATGGTTTTTTCACATGTCCATTTGTAATGAAATTTCCATGTGTCTGTTGCAGAACGTCACATCAGCGGGCGTTAGGTTTTCCAGCAAGGATGAGGTTATTTATTTCTCCTTTTCTGGGGTTCAGAGATCCAGCCGCCTCTTTCTCCACTGCAGTCCTGTCCTGCACAGAATCAGGAACCTCATGACGCCCTCCACGCACGCTCAGAGGTCGCTGGAATTCAGCGGGCAGATCCGCTAGCTCTCATTTCCATTCATTTATTCATTCAACAAACATTGGAACCCATAAGATAGCACAGGCGCTGCGTTTGCGATGGTGATTTCTTCGGCTTTCAATGGCTTAGCCTTCCTCCTACTAGGGTGTAAGCTCTTTGGATTTTGCTCATTGATGGATCTCAAGTACCTCGAATCGTGCCTGGTGCTCAGTGAATACTTGATTGAGTGGTTGCAGGACTCTCTTAGGTCAAAATGTATTCCAGATTCCTTCCCATGCTTTGCCTGTCTAGCATCCAGTACCCATTTCTTCCTTTTTTGGGGGGATTAGGACCCTGATTTTCCATGAGGGAAAATACCCATCATCCTCTCAGACCCTGGGGTGTGGGTGGAGGCCAACCCACGCCCAAGATTCAAGTCCCTGAGCCTGGCTTCCAGGTCTTTCGCTGGAATTCCTCAGAAGAGGAGCCCTCCTCCCAGAGGGCTCGCCACAGGAGAGCTGTGTGGGTCGTGTCTGAGGGCCACCGTGCAGTGACAGCTCCCCTGGGAGTGGGGCCCGGACTGTGGAGAGCGGAGCTTAGAGACATCAGGAAAAATTGGGTTCTGATGACATTGCTTTTTCTGCTTTAGCTGGTGTCTATCTGTGTTAGTTTCCCGGACCTGTTGTAACAAAATACCGCAAACCGGGCGGCTTCAAAGTCCAGTCATTCAGGATTCGGCACCCCCCCCCCCCCGTGACCTCATTTTAGCGTGATTACCTCTGCAAAGACTCTGTCTGCAAACAGGGTCACATACACAGGTGCTGGGGGTCGGGGCTTCCAACACTTTGTCTTTGTTTGGAACACGGGTCAGCCCGGAACACGTCTCTTGCAGCTGAGGGCTTTCCATGCCTCATGTTTTAGTTCCACGGAGCAAATCCCATACTTTGCAAGCAGCCATCCACATAAAGGACAGGGATTTCCATTTCTTTTCATACACGTTTTCTATGGCATCGGGAGGAAGGAGGCCAGACACAAAACAACCAAACAGCAAACTGGATTCGAGGGAGAGAAGGCAGCATTGTATGTACCGTTTTTTATGTTTACTTTTGAGAGACAGAGGGAGATAAGAGCGCAAGCAGGGGAGGGGCAGAGAGAGAGGGAGACACAGAATCCGAAGCAGGTCCAGGCTCTGAGCTGTCAGCCCAGAGCCCAACGCGGGGCTTGAACCCTTGAACATGAGATCGTGACCTGGGCCGAAGTCGGACACTCAACTGACTGAGCCACCCAGGTGCCCCTCTTTTTTTCTTTTTTTAACTGCTTTCAGCACAGAGCCCAATGTAGGGCTCAGTTCATAAACCACGAGATCATGATCTGAGCCGAAGTCGGACGCTTAACCGACTGAGCCGCCCAGGCGCCCCTGTATGTATCTTGATAAATATAAATATACATATGCCCTACATATAAACATGTGTGTTTATATGAATTATATGTAATTCTATCATCTATCATCAATCAATCGTCATCCATCTGTCATCTTCATGCCTATGGTACAGAATGTTCATGATGCAGACACTTTCTTTCTCATGGGTTAATCCCAGGATAAAAACACCTAACCTGACTACTTTCGGTCCTCCCTAGAAGGGATTCTTCTTATGCCCTGAATGCCTTTTGCGGGGGTCAATGTAGTCTCCCCCCGAGAAAGCCTTCCCCCGAGACTGCTGGTGGCCCTGCCTGGGGGCTGGAGACCTGGAAAGAAAGGGGCGGCGGGGGGAGGGGCGCTGATGTCACAGGTCAGGTCTCCGCTGGCCAGTGCGCCAGGAGCCAGACTGATGCCTCGTGTCTACATTTCTCTCTTCGGCTGGTTTCTTGGCAAGTCCCCAACACGATATCAAGAATCTCTTTCACGTCAGGCTCTCTTCTAGGTGCTGAGGATCCGAAAGTAAACGAGAAATGCAGACTTGGATGTTCTGGAGCTTACATTCTCGTGGGGTCAGTGGGGTTTCTGTGTCACTCGAGGGAAGTCGGCCCAATGCCATGAGTCCCCGGCCCATGCCTTAGAGAGAATGAGACATAGAGAAAGGTCTTTTCTTTCTTTTTCTTTCTTTCTTTTTCTTTCTTTCTTTCTTTCTTTCTTTCTTTCTTTCTTTTCTTTTCTTTCTTTCCCTTCTTTCTTTCTTTCTTTCTTTCTTTCTTTCTTTCTTTCTTTCTTTCTCTTTTTTTCTTTCTTTCTTTCCTTCTTTCTCCCTATCTTTTTCCTTCCTTCCTTCCTTTCTTCCTTCCTTCCTATCATGTTTATTTATTTTTGAGAGACAGAGTGCAAGTAGGGGAGGGCAGAGAGAGAGGGAGACACAGAATCTGAAGCAGGCTCCAGGCTCAGCTGTCAGCACAGAGCCCGACACGGGGCTTAAAGCCCACAGCCGTGAGATTGTGACCTGAGCCGAAGTGGGGCTCTTACCCAACTGAGCCACCCAGGTGCCCTGACAAAGGTCTTATTTTCGTATTACTCATGGGGACTCTGCGCATGTGCCTAACATCTGTCACCAGGCTTCTTTTCGGTTTTGTGTCACCCTCTTCCAAAGGGACACAAAGCCCAGTAACGAGTCTGATTTTTAGTTGTGATTTTTGGCTGCTGCAGTTCCCACAGGGTCGATGGCTTAACCCATCCCCGGTACTTTCAGCATCTTGAACCAGCAAATTCCATGAGAGCCTTGATCCTTTTATGTCTGGTGGATTTTAGCTCCACTGTGAAAAACACTGTTTTAATCATTAAACGTACTACATCAGATGCATCAAACATGAGGTGTTTTGAATCTTTTTTTTGAAAAGTCCTTTGAACTTTCAGGAAAATGGAAATGACCTGTGCTGTGTCCCAGGAAATGAGTTCAGAGCGGCTTCTC
>NC_043716.1:8282139-8366610 GCF_006229205.1 Suricata suricatta | reverse complement strand
GTTAGGATCTCTGTTTTATAATGAAGGGACTGTGCCCTTTGAGAAGGAAATGGACTTTTCTAAGGCTCCTAGATTAGCCAAAAAGCAGAACCTGATCTCCTCCTGCTGTGCCTGGGGGTGTCTGGAACAGAGAGACTTTCTGCCTGGGGCTTACGGGTGAGCGGTGGCCGTGGGCCGTGCGCTGGGAGCAGCCCACGGCTGTGGCCTTTTGGGACAGGCCTTATGAGATCATTCCCGGCACATAGCTTCCTGTCATCTACAGCCGGAAAGGAAACGGAAAGGTATCACCTTTGTCTCCTAGAACAACCGAAGTCTCCTGGCATTGGTCCATCCGAAAGGAATTTGGCAACAAAGTAGCCATTTATCAGCAGTTATTTCCCCGAATACTCTCCGTGTGGGACTTTGATGTGCATGCGGGTCTGTTGGAGGTCAAGGGGCCACAGGTCCCTTCAGGGTTCCTGGTCTGGTCAAATGCAGCAACGTCAAGGTTCCAAACTTGCTGTGATAGTTCTGACGCTCACACTGAAAAAGTGAAGACTTTTATGCGCCACGTGATCGGTCCTCAGGGAATTGAATTAAAACAATGAGATGCCTCCCACTCCCCCCTGTGAGAATGGCCCAAATCGGGAACACCTGTGACACCCATTCTGGTGAGCGGTGGAGCCTCGGAAACTCATTCATTGCCGGTGGGCATGCAGGATGGTGCCGTCATGTTGGAAGGCAGTTTGGCGGCTTCTTCCAAGATGGAGCACACTCTTACTGCACGAAACGGCAGCTGTGTTCCTTGGTGTCTGTCTGAAGGAACGGACGCCTAGGTCCGTAGGAAAAGCTGCACCTGCATGTTTAGAGCGACTTTGTTTACAATTGCCAACACTCGGAAGCAGGCAATATTATTCTTCAGCAGATGAAGAGGTACATAAACCGGGGCACATCCAGACAACGGATGTTATTAGCATTAAAAAGAAATGAGCTCCAGGCACCTGGGGGGCTCAGTCTGTTAAGCCAGGGACTTGGGCTCAGGTCAGGATCTCAAAGGTCTTGTAGGTTCAGGCCCCTCATCGGGCTCGGAGCCTGGAGCCTGTTTCCGATTCTGTGTCTCCCTCTCTCTCTGCCCCTCCCCTGCTCACATACACTCTCTCTCTCAAAAATAAATAAACATAAAAAAAGTAAAATGACAAAAAAAGAAATGAGCTATCGGAGCGTGTGCGTGGCTCAGTTGGTTGACTGTCCCCTTCTGACTCTTGATTTCAACTCAGGTCATGATCCCAGGGTAGTGGAATTGAGCCCCCAGTCAGGCTCCATTCTGAGTGTGGAACCTGCTTAAGATTCTTTCTCTCTTTCCCTCTGCCCCTCTCCCCTGCTCGTGCATGCTCTCTCTCTCAGATAAAAATAAATAAATTAAAAAAAAGAGATGAACTATCAAACCATGAAAAGACATGGAGGGACCATAAATGCATATTAATTATGAGTGAAAGACTCTGAAAATGTTGCAAACTCTAGGATGCCAACTATGTGATATGGAAAAAGCAAAACTATGGAGACAATTAACAACCAATGGTTGAAAGGGGATAGGGAAGGGAGATAAAGATGGAGGGCCCAGCTCTATATCTTTCATTTTTAGGGGGATGAAAATATTCTGTATAATATTATAAGGACAGATGTATGTCATGCATTTGTCCAAACCCATAGAACAGACAGCACCAGGAATGAACCCCACAATAAATGACGGACTCTGGGTGATTACGATGTGGGGGTGCAGGCTCCCTAAGTGTTAACCCGGGTCCACCTGGCGGGGGGTGTGGACGGTGGAGGAGGTGAGGCAAACGTAGGGGCGGGGGGGTCTACGGGGAATCTCTGGACCACCCTCTTGATTTTGCTTAAATTAGAAATCACTCTAAAAAAGTCTTTAAAAAAAAGGAATGCTTTTCAGTACACTGGCAGGGCCGTGCAATATAATTGCGCCATTTTAATTAATTATGGGACTTCTAAAAAGTAGTCATTCAATCATGCGCAGCGGGACGGGTGACAGGCACTTGGCCAGCCCTGCCTGCCTTGGATACAGTGGTAACTAAGACACAGACGTGAACCTTAGGAAGCCAGTGACCAAGAGTATTTCAACGGGGTAAGTCCGAATGGCCTGTTGGGAGGCCAGAAAGAAGAAGTGGTGAGCTTTGCCTGGTGGGACCAAAGGAAGCTTCCAGAGGCAAGGCTGGCATTGAAGGGTGGGTAGAGCTTTGCAAAGTAGAGAAGGAAAGAACATTCTGGATGGAGCAAGCGGCATTCACGTTCCTGACGGCGCAGAAAATGGTGAGCATCCCGGAACATCCCCCTGACACCGCTGGCCTGGCTGGTGGGGGAATGCTATGAAATACATCGATTTTAATTGGTTTTGGTTTCTGTGGGGGCGAGAGTTGGCTTCCGCCCCTCCAACTCCTGACAAGACAACTGAGTCCTTTCTTCTGCTCAGTTCTGGGGGCTGACGAAGAGCCGATGTCGCCAGCTGATGGATCGGTGAGGGTCCCCAGCGGAGGCCAGCTGGACACAGGGTTGCTTCCTCTCTGCGCTTCAGGACTCTGGGTCCAGAGAATCTCCTCTTTCCTCCTCCTGTCTCCTTTCCTGTTCCCTGTGCCGGTGCCCTGGGCAGCTCCAGAGTCTCTTCCGGGACCAAGGCCGTGCACAAACAGTTGCCAATGAAAAATGGAATTAAGCGTGTGGGTCTCTTGCAAAATAGATGACGTGAAGTGTTCCAGAGATAAAAGAAATTCCTACGGGTTTGTCTGCTATTCTGGATAACTGTATTGCAACATTCTTTCTTTATTTGAAAGCCGAACTGCTGGATGATGCAGTTCAAAGTGGGGTGTTTTGATGCCCGTCTTAAGTACAGGCACCCCGAGTGACGGGGGCACCAGAGCTGGTAGGGATGTGCTGGGGGAGCTCGTGGAAGACCCATGTCTAGAGAACTTGGTGTTTACTGCTGTCTTTGCCGTTTGCCGTTTTCTTATTTTATTTTATTTTTGAGAGAGAGGGAGACAGAGCACAAGCAGGAGAGGGGCAGAGAGAGAGAGGGAGACACAGAATCCAAAGTAGGCTCCAGTCTCTGAGCTATCAGCACAGAGCCCGATGCGGGGCTCAAACCCACAAACTGTAAGATTATAACCTGAGTTGAATTCAGATGCTTAATGGACTGAGCCGCTCAGGTGCCCCCAAATTCAATACGCTTGAGCAGACAGTCACCCCTTCTTCATGACTTAGGTTCATTTGTTTGGGACGTTTATGTTCCCAGGCTGCTCCTTGTGGCCATGGAGTTCTGTGCCCCGCCGCGGAAGATGGCCTTTGACCTGGGACTTAAAGTCTGGATCTGAATTAGCCAGGAAGCGAAAGGGGGCAGGATGAGGGGGTGAGGATTTCTTATTTACTTACTGCCAAGTAGACAGTCCTACCACATGATTAGTGTTCCTCTCTTCCATACTTCCTTTTAAGAATTAGTTTCTTGGGGCGCCTGGGTGGCTCAGTCAGTTAAGCATCCAACTTTGGCTCAGGCCATGCTCTCAGGGTCCATGGGTTCAAGCCCCGCATCGGGTTCTGTGCTGACAGCTTGGACCCTAGAGCCTGCTTCAGATTCTGTGTCTCCCTCTCTCTCTGTGCCTCCCCTGCTCATACTCTGTCTCTCTCAAAAACCCACATAAAAAAAATTTTTTTTTAATAAAAAAAGAATTAGTTTTTCTACAACATACGAGTCATGCAGGCACACGGTCAAAAGCAAACCACAGAGCCAAAAGCACATCTCCCATCTTTGCTCTCTGGTCTTCCTCTGTCTGTGGGCTGCGAGGGGGATTTTGGAATTTCAAAGCCCTCCCTCCAAAAACCAGTCACCCGTGCAGATCTGAACATTTATGCGTGTGTGGGTCCCTTCTCATCTTTTTGGCATTTTTCCGCCCACAAAGGCAGCACTTTGAAAATATTTTTAAAATAAAAAGTGAAAAAACCCCACGAACAATGAAAACACAGCCCAGAACCCTGTGATTTGTTTTTGTTTTCACTTTTATTACAGAAGTTCTAGCAGCGGACACAAGAAGAGAACCGCAAACACAAGGCACCCTCACGTACCTACCACCCGCTTCTACACTTAACTCCCTTTTGCCCAACTTTTTCTTTGATTTTGGTGGCTTTCCTTTGTGGCTGGAGTATTTTAAAGGCCTTGCTGTTTTTACTTAAATATTTATTGTGATCATTGTATATGGAGATTTGCCTCATTCGTTTAAACAGAGACGTAAACATTCCATCGTGTGGATATTCTATATACTTAAATAAATTATTTTAGGTCATTTATTTAGAGACAAAGAGGGAGGTTGAGCAAGGGGTGGGGGGGAGAGAAGGAATCCTAAGTAGGCTGTGCACTGTCAGCGTGGAGCCTGAGGTGGGGCTTGAACTCACGAACTGTGAGATCACGACCTGAGCTGAAATCCAGAATCTGACGCTTAACCAACTGAGCCGCCCAGGCGCCCCTGGATGTTCTGTATTTTAGTTAATTAATTAAATTTATTTATTAATTTAACTAATTAATTTTTGAATTATAGTTTACTACCAAGTTGGTTTCCATATAACACCCAGTGCTCTTCCCCGATATTCTGTATTTTAATCAACCCTCCTTCCTCCTCTTTGAGGAGCACTGAGTCCATCTGCAGACTCTTGACGTTATAAACCAGGTCGCCAGATGCATTCAGTTTCAGGCCATGATGTTATCATTTGCCCTCACCCATTCTCCTGACCGGGAAGTAGAATCATAGTGGTAGAATTAGTATTCCCCACCACTAGCTGGATGTTCTGTACATGGTTCAGTGGAGAAGACACGGGCATTGCACTTTGCCTCCCCCTCCGTTGGTAGGAGTTTTATCAGTTAGGATTAGGTTCAACTGTGAGTGGCAGAAAAACCAAAACAGTGGCTTAAGCCAGAGAGCAGTTCATTACAGAAGTTCCTTTCTGTCTCATGGAAAAACCCTGAGGTCCTGGCTCCAGGGCGGGAGCGGCCCTCCACAGTGGGACACTCAAGCTCCTTTTATCTTGTTCTCCATTCCCAAAGTCACCATATGGTACAAAATGGCTGCTCTAGTTCCAGCCATCACACCTGTATTCCAGGCAGCAAGAAAGAGGAAGAAAATGAAAAAGTACACTTCTTCTTTAGGGACCTTTCTTGAAAGTTGCACATACCACTTCCACTTAGGTTTCATGGGCCAGAACGTAGTCTCCATGGCCATCTAGTTCCAAGGGTGGTGAGAAACAATCTTTATTTGGAGTGAATGTGAACTTGGCTACAAATCAGATATAAGCATTTCACTGCTCGTGTGGGAACAAGGTGCTGTGGGAGCTACCAATTATGCCCAAAGGGAGATCAGGAAAGGCTTCCTGGAGGAGGTGATACAGGAGTTTGCCTGAGACAGGCCAGGTTTGCTTTTTACGAGATTAAAAAGAATAAGCTGGGCATTAAATTCAATTTTAAAAATTGAAATTGTTTCCAAACCTTTCACATTTTCTAAGAAGTGCTGTATTGCATCCATAGCAAGAGGTCACTAACCCAACTGAGGAATTATTTGCTGAGTGGATGAATGAATGAGTGAGGACAGAGTGCTATTGTGAATGACTCCCAGGGCTGTGACTCCAGGGGGTTAATGGGCCCAAGACTTTGTTTTCTGAAGATAGCCACGACCATCCGCCTCACCTCACACGCTCTTCTGCTGTTTGAGCAACAAGATGCCGGGTAAGTAATAAAGAAGTTATCTTGGAAATGTCCTGCTGCCCTGGCTGATGCCACATGGGTTGGAGAACTGTCCCGTGGAACCCTCCTTGAATTCCAGACCCACCAGTGCCCAAGTGAAATCAATGTGGTTTGTAGCACAGCAACGGATCTCTGGAAATCTGCCGTGAGGGGCTATGTTTTGGAGCACGCAGGGGGTCCCGGCAGAGCCCTGCACGGAGGGCCAGGTGAGAACATCTGAGAAGGGCTGAGGAGGTGGCCAAACGCAGCCGTGGGAGAGCCTGGAGTGGCCTCCACCAACCCTTCTGCACAAAGGGAGAGGGCTCCTTAGAGAAATTATCTCACGTTTTCGATGCACCCAGAACAGCCTGTCATAAAAACATCAAAGGAACTTTTGAACACATCCAGGCTCATATTGAAAGGACTCAGGAGCCAGCCTGAGAAGGTCTGACTGGCGAGAGAGGAGACAACGTGAGCCTTCGTAAGGGCAAGAGCTGTGACGCGTTGAAACACTTCAAATTTGTTTGCCTCTACGAGCTCATCACAAAACCCAATAACTCCAGTCCCTTTTAGAGCATGAAAACCATCCCATTTATTACTTTGAAGACTGATAAATGAGAGGGGAAAATCCAGGATTTGTCCTGCTTTGCCCGTGTACCGCGCCTCAGCGTAACCAAAGAGTTGACGAGAAGCTTCTTCTCCTACACGTATGCTGCGTAAAAAAAAGATAGAATTAAGATATCACCAGTTTGAAGCTCTTAATGAAAGACCTTTTCTCGATGGCCATCATCAACAGCTGCTAACATCACAAAAGGAGGGGCAGCTCGCATTATGTTCTGACCAATATTTACGACACCGTTTATGGAAAAATGAAACCGGACATGGTCCAGGCTCTAGATCTTACGGCTGATTCATAGGGGACGGAGGAACTAGTTAAAGAACACCTTGCGAATGTCATTAGCACACTCTAGACTGTAGGAAACGGTTTCTTCTAACACAAAATGAGGAAAGGGGAATCTGCAATAAAAGTGAGATCATCCAATTGCAAAGCATAGACGTCATTTGGGTTTCTGTGACCTTCCTGGCCTGTATGCCCTTCAGGGCATGCTTTACGTTTGGGCATCTGTTGCCAAGTGCCAGTTCTTTCTTAACGTGCTGTGTTCTTGAGAGATCTGGAAAGTTCCAGGCCATGCCACAGGCGGTGGACTGCCTGATTTGATCGTATGTCCATTTTTGACATATTCAACTTGAGGAACAGGGTTGTGGGGGACGTTAGTAGGACAGGGTGATGTGTCCGGTATTTAACATCCGGGAAGGCAATTGGGGACCCGCGGGGAGAGCTGATAAACTTGGGACTCAAAGCGTTGATTTTTTTTCTGATTTTCTTTTCAGTTTTCATAGAACATCCAAGCGTGTGGGCTAAAGAGATACGGTCTGAGTCCATTTGGCCAGTGATTTGGGGAGGGGTGAGGGGAAAGAGCAGCGCATGCAGGAGGGGTAGGGGCTGGGGGCTGGGTTAGCCCACCGTGGACTTTGATCTCACATTGAACCGATGCAGGGAGCCGCCGGGTTTCTCCTTCTCAACGGCGTCCATCTGGAGTTGGCACGTCTGATTGTTCTAACAAAGAACTGTCTGTCCATGGGTCACTTACCCAACTTCTCTGTGCCTCAGTTTCTTTATCTGTGAAATGGGGATTACCTGTTAGGTCTGTGCAGGAAATTTTGAACACTGGCCCAGTTAGTGCATGAAAATTCCAGGATGGTGCCTAGCTCCGGGGTCGTGCACGGGTGACCGAGAGCCAGCTCTTGACCTCGGGTGCCCTAACTCATCCTTTCTTGAATGAAGGGAAGGAGCCATGCTCAGCACCTGGCTGTCAGGAGGTGACAAGGAGGGACAGTGACCGGGCTGGCGAGGCACACTGAGGCACGCCCACGGGCGTCTCCAGGCTGTGGCCCCAGAGGCTCACATTGCACACTCACTGGGCTCGTCTGCCTCACAGAAGCCGGTGGGCGAGCCCAGAGGCACGTCTGCTGACTCGTGGGGAATTTGCTGCCCACAGAGGAGGGAAAAATGCACCTCCCTGCAGCCGACAAAGGCCAGGCAAGCCCTGTGGGAGGAAAATAACTCAGGGTATAGATTTTCTTTCCGAGACTTGGCGTTTCACCATGAGCAACATGGACGCAGATGCGATTAGCATTGTGCCTCCTGAGATAGGTCTCCGTGCTGCCGGGTGGCAGAACTGATGTCGCTCCTTGCTGTCACTACGGTCCTTTAACTGATTGGTCCAGGGATCTGGCTCCCATCTGGGCTCCAGTCCACGTTACCTGCAGCACTAGGCTTACAAGCAACTCAGACAACCCTTTCGAGCTGCCAGAAGCGTTCAAGGCTTCTTTGGAGGTTTTTGTGAACCCGTGGGATAGGTCCCCTGCCACCCCCACACTCCAAGCCCATCCCTGCTCCTGGCCTTTGTGCACAAAGACGCCCACAGTCTTCCCCAGGCTCACCAGGAGAGAAGATGGAACTGCCCTTGACCTCACCTCCTTCCTTGCTCACGCAAGTCCTACACATCTGTGAACGGCCAGGCCTGCGTGCACGCCATCCATGCTTGGAGTGTCCTCCATGATGCCTGAGGGGAGGCTGGGCCCATGGCCCCACTAGCATAGGCGTCGTGGGGGTGGGGAATGATGTGAAGATCCGGTGTCTGGAGAGAAGGGAGGATGGAGAAGACAGAGCAAGCCTTTTGGAGAAGGACGGAGACAGAGAAGGCTCTGAGTGGGGCTTGGACTTGTGGGCAGTCAAGGTCACATCATGGACAGGACTCACCAGTAGGGACAAGATGGCTTCCAGAAGCTGTCCCGGGCTGGTACCTCTCCCTGCAATGGCCCTGCCTCGCTTCCCAGCCGGCTCTGAACCTCCCCATCCTCTTTGAATCTTGGAGGATCTTCCAGATTGGGGTCATGGGTGAGGGTAGAAGGTGGGCATGTGCCCTGCTGCCAACACAGACAGGTCACTGGAGGGGACGGAGAGGGGGCTGATTCCACACAGCTTCCCAGCGATGGAAATTCTCTCTGTTTCTCCAAAGAGCATTTTTTCACAAGAATGCTGTAAGGAGCTTGCCAGGGAGGGCTCCCCCCATCAGGTACTGAGCAGAAACTCCAGGCTGGGACCAACACACAGTGTCTTAATTAGCTGGAAGGAAGCACGCTGACCATCGGTCTCGCTTGTCTCTGCACCTGGCCAGGTGTGGCACAGAATAAGTGTGTGTTAACATGAATAAGGTCAGCACCCCGTTTTCTCCTCTTCCATCAGAAACCCCGCATGGGATGGTGTACATGGAGTGCCTGACTGATGCTCAGCACACAGTAGGCATCTCTGAGGGGGCGGGAAGGACGGTTCCGGCACTGGGGTTTAAGGACTGCGTGCTTGGAGCCGGCAGGAATGCCCAGGAGGAAGAGGACAAAGGCGGAGGATTCAAGGCTGGGGGGGGGGCGGTGTGGCAACTGCTGATGTCACAATGCACCCATTTGCCCGCATGTCAGGTTCCTGGACCTGCTGAGGGTGCCAGAGGGGATGGCCGGCAGCAGCGAGAAGACCACTGGGGAAGTGAGGACCAGGGGGACATCTGCAGACCAAAAATAAGTACGGGACAGGAGAACCACCGATGAAGCATGGGGAGTCACAGAGAGCGGTCAGGTAATGGTCCGGGCGGGCCAGCAGGTGTCCCTGAAGGGGGGGGTCCAGGGTCCAAGAGACAGCGCACACGCCCAGCTCCCGGGAGGGGTGCTTCCTTCGCAGGAGCCCTCTGTTTGTTTGGGGACGGATTCCCAAGGTGTCCAGTGGTCTTTTCCTGGAGTGGCCTCAATTCTGGTCCCCTGGCCCCCTGGGGACTCTGTCCAATGTACGGATGTCCAAGCCCCACCGCTCAGATCCCGATTTACTTCGCGGAGGGCTCAAGCATGGGTACATTACAAAAACGATGAGGTGATTCTACTGTGCCCTCAGGATGACAATTCTACTCAAACAAGAGCACACACACACACACACACACCCCTACACAATATATCCATGTTTTCTTTTGGGCTGCAGAGGGGGGTGCCGGGGTCATGTGTTGTGTCCCCCCAATGATGCACAGGCTCTGGACAGAGCTCAGCACCCAGAGAATGTGAAGCTAGGTCTGGTAAATGCCCTCACTATTAAGAATCTATAGGAACCCAGGAGCCTGAGGGGCTCAATCGGTTGAGCACCTGACTCTTGATTTCGGCTCAGGTCATGATCCCAGGGTCGTGGGATCAAGCCCTGCATCAGGCTCTGCATTGAGGGTGGAGCCTGCTTAAGATTCTCTCTCTCCCCACTCTCTCTGCCCCTCCCCTGCTTGTGCTCTCTCTTTAGAAAAGAAAAAAAAGAACCTATAGGAACCTATAGGGATAAAGATAATTAGCAGCCAAACGAACTGTGGATTAAAAAAAATGAATATTCAAGTTGTTTATTTAAATTTTTTAATGTTTATTTACTTCTTGAGAGAGACAGAGTGTGAGTGGGAGAAGGGCAGAGAGAGAGAGAGGGAGTCACAGAATCCGAAGCAGGCTCCAGGCTCTGAGCTGTCAGCACGGAGCCCGATGTGGGGCAAAACTCATGGATCGCAAGGTCATGACCTGAGCCAAAGTTGGACGCTTAACAGACTGAGCCACCCTGGTGCCCCTCAAGTTGCTTATTTAAAAATAAGAATAGGGAGGGGCACCTGGGTGGCTCAGTCGATTGAGCGTCTGACTTCGGCTCAGGTCATGATCTCATGGTTCGTGGGTTTGAGCCCCACATTGGGCTCTGTGCTGACAGCTCAGAGCCTGGAGCCTGTTTCCAATTCTGTGTCTCCCTCTCTCTCTGCCTCTGCCCGCTCATGCTCTGTCTCTCTCAAAAATAAATAAATGTTAAAAAAATGTTTAAAAAAATAAATAAAAATAAGAATAGGGAATAAAAGGTGACATTAAATAAAAGCAGGGCAGCTTCTAACCTGACCTCCTAACATCACTCTGCCGGCTCCTGACTTGGTCCTGACTGGGCTCAAACTTCGGCCAGCCTGTGCCTCTCAGCTCAGTGGACCAGCTTCTGGCCCCTGGCGGGACCCCATTCCTTCCCCAGGGTCTCATGGAACTTCCCGGCTCCCAGTCTTCCCCAGGCCACCACCTCTCTGATGACAGGACAGGCAGGTGGTGAGACAGGCTCAGGAGGAGGTCAGGGAGCAGGTGTTGGAAGTTGAACTAGATCAACTTCACGCCCATGGCCTGCTGTAAATGGCCTGGGGGGTTCTCCACTGCAGAGAGAGAAAATGGGGAGTAGAACCCAGAGCCCCACAGGGGGCGGGGCTTGTGGAATGTACTGGGAAGTCAACGAGAAAGGGAGAGGTTTGCCAAGTTACCTCTTCCTTTCTCGTTGACTTTCTATTGCCACATAATGTTCCACACAATCAATGTACCACTGGGCATTTATCCATTTTACTGTAGGTGGACATTGGGGTTATTTCTGATATTTGGCTATTGTAAAGATCATGGCTGGAAATGTTCTTGACCACGAGTTCATGTTCCAGGTTTCTGAAACAGGTGTGCAATTGCTAAGTCAAAGAGTGGGTATATGTCTGTCTTTAGGAGATGAAGCCAAATTGTTTTCAGTTTGCATTCCCACTTGCGGTGTTATGGGCTGTTCTCATTGGTCTATATTTTTTTCCCACTTGCATTGTCAGTTTAAAAATGTAGCCATTCTTTGAGGGGTGTAATGGTACTTCATTGTGCTTTTAATGTGAATATCCTGGGGGTTGAGTACCTTCTTATTATTCTTGTTTGTTTATTTTGTCATTTGGATATTGTCTTTTTTACTAATTTTTTTGAATGTTTATTTATTTTTGAGACAGAGACAGAGACAGAGAGAGTGCAAGCAGGGAAGGGGCAGAGAGAGAGGGAGACACAGAATCTGAAGCAGGCTCCAGGCTCTGAGCCGTCAGCACAGAGCCCCACGCAAGGCTCGAACCCACGAACTGCAAAATCATGACCTGAACCGAGGTCGGACACTTAACTGACTGAGCCACCAAGTCTCCCCACCGCCCAAATTGTTTATGTTTATTCGTTTTTCAGAGAGAGAAAGAGAGAGAGGGGGGGATCATGAGCAGGGAGAGGGAGATACAGAATCCAACGCAGGCTCCAGGCTCTGAGCCGTCAGCATAGAGCCCGATTCATGAACTCATGAACTGTGAGATCATGACCTGAGCCGAAGTCAGACGCTTCACTGATTGGGCCACCCAGATGCCCCTGATACTGTCTTTTGTGATGAGCCTATTCAAGCCTCCTTATTAATTTTCTATTTTTTAAAAAAAGTTATTGTTTTTTTAATGTTTATTTATTTAAAAAAAATTTTAATGTTTATTTATTTTTGAGAGAGAGAGAGAGCGTGAGCAGGGGAGGGTCAGAGAGAGAGGGAGGCACAGAATCTGAAGCAGGCTCCAGGCTCTGAGCTGTCAGCACAGAGCCCAACACGGGGATCAAACCCACGAACTGTGAGATCATGACCTGAGCCGAAGTGAGACACTTAACCTACTTGAACCACCCAGGCGGCCCTAATGTTTATTTATTTTTGAGGGAGAGAGACAGCACGAGTGCTGGAGGGGCAGAGAGAGAGAAAGAGAGAGAGAGAGAGAGAGAGAGAGAGAGAGAGAGAGAGAGAGAGAAAGGAACACAGAATCTGTACGAGGCACTGGGCTCTGAGCAGTCAGCATGGAGCCTGCCACAGGACTTGAACCCTCAAACCTTGACTGAAGCCAAAGTCAGATGCTTAGCCAACTGAGACACCCACGCACCCCAATTTTCTTTTCTTTTCTTTGTTCTTTTGGGTCTTTTTCTTATTGATTGTAGGGTTTAAAATTTTTTAAAGTACATTCTGGGGCACCTGGGTGGTTCAGTCAGTTAAGAGCCTGAGGCCTGGTCTGAACTCAGGTCTTCAGCTAGGGTTATGAGTTCAAGCCCCACATTGGGCTCTGTGCACAGAGCCTTCTTAAAATTTTTTTTTATTTTATTGCATTCTGCATACAAACCCTTTCTGGTTATGTGGAACAGCACAGTCTTCCTGGACAGAGGCTTGTCTTTCATATTCGGAATGGTATCTTCCAGTGAACAGAAATTCTTAGCTTGAGGGGCGCCTGAGTGGCTTAGTCAGTTACGCATCTGACTCTTGATCTCTGCCTGGGTCACGATCTCACGGAGATCACGCCCCGCGTCGGACTCTGTGCTGACTGCGACAGTGCCTGCTTAAGTAAGGTTCTCTCTCTCCCTCTCTCTCTGCCCCTGCCTGGCTTGCTCTCTGTCAAAATAAATAAACATTTACAAAAATGTTTAAAAATAGAAATCTTTTTCTACTCTGAGGGCATGAAGATGGTTTCTTCTGTTATTTTCTAGAAGCTTTACTGTTTTACTTGTCACATGTAAAGGTACGACTCATCTGGACTTGATTTTTTGGATATTACGAGAAGGTAGTTATTTATCCATATGGATCAAATGATCTAGCGCCATTTAATGAAAATTCTGTCCTTGACCCTCCGCTCTGCAGAGCCATAAGGTGGGTCTTTTCTGAGCTTTCTATTTTTAAAAGGTATTTATTTCTGAGAGAGAAACAAAGCATGAGTGGGGGAGGGGTGGTGAGGGAGGGAGACACAGAATCTGAAGCAGGCTCCAGGCTCTGAGCTGTCAGCACAGAACCTGATGATGCAGGGTTTGAACTCAGGAACCGCGAGATCATGATCTGAGCCAAAGTCGGATGCCCAACTGGCTGAGCCACCCAGGCGCCCCCCTAACTTTGCTTTCTTTGAAACAATTGTACAAGGTATCTTTTTAGACATTTTATGTTTATGGCTGATGTTTAAGAATGCTAATGAGGGGCGCCTGGGTGGCTCAGCCAGTTAAGCATCCAGCTTTGGCTCAGGTCATGATCTGCCTCGCGTTGGGCTCTGTGCTGACCGCTAGCTCAGAGCCTGGAGCCTGCTTTGGATTCTGCGTCTCCCTCTCTCTCTGACCCTCCCCTGCTTGCACTGTCTCTCTCTGTCTCTCAAAAAAAAAAAAAAAGAACCTAATGATTTTGACATGCTGAGTTTCCTTCCAGGGACCTTGCTGAACTCACTAGTGCTAATAGTTTCGTTGTAGATTTGTTTGGGTTTCTCCCTATGCAATCATGATATGCTAGTTAAAAACTCTGGTTTTAGAATCTGATTTTGTTTTGAATTCTTTTTTTAAATTAATCAGTTTATTTAAAGTAGGCTCCATGCTCAAGGTGGGGCTTGCACTCAGGACCCTGAAATCAAGAGTCACTCACTCTACCAACTGAGCCAGCATGGCGCCCCCTTGGTTTTGAATTCTAACCTCCTCATTTACTAAATGCCGGACTTTGAGAGCGTTGATTGATTTTTCCGAGTCTGTTTCCTTCTTTGCAGAGTGATGAGACTCTCCCATAGGTTTGCAGTAAAAAGTAAATGAACTGAAGCGAAAATCATCTTGAGACAGTGCTCGCACATATGGACACAACCCGTTCGTGACTGGTTATTATAGTCGTCACCCTTGATTTCCCCTTTCCCCGTTTAACTCCGCAGCTCTCCAGATTCTGGCTTTTACCCTGTCATTGGACGGAATCTCCCTCAAGGTGTGTTCCTAGTGTCAACTTTCGTGGACTGCCCCATTTCAGTTGCCGGTTTCAAGTCCCAGGGAGCACCTGTTCTTCTGGCTAACTGGCTATGAATTTCAGATTTCCCACAACCGCTTCATCTGGTTCGACAGTTTACCAGAATGACTTGTAGAGCTCAGGAGAAAGCGTTACTGTGTTTACGAGTTAACGATAAAGGGCACAAGTCAGGAAGAGCCACGCGGAAGAGATGGGGATGGCAGAGAGCTTTCATGGCCTTTCTGGGCGCGTCACCCTCCGAGTGCGTTGGTGTGTTCACAAACCAGGAAGCTGCCTGAACCCCATCACTTAGGAGTTTTTATAGAGATTTCCTTAGGTAGCCATGATTGATTAAATCATCGGCCATTGGGGATTGAACTCAACCGCCAGCCCCTCCCCCTTCCAGGGAGGCTGGGGGTGGGGCTGAAAGTTCTGACCTCCAAGTACCTAGTCGGTTCTTCTCGTCACCAAGCCGCCATCTTGAAGCTTCTAGGGCTCTCCTATGAGTCATCGCAGGAGCATACAAGAGGCAATAAATTCCAAAGGCTTTAGGAGCCAGGAACGAGGGACAAAGACCTTTTTTTTTTTTTTTTTTTTTTTTTTAATTATACCACAGTCTTCTCAGCGGATATTTTCTCTGGCTTTCTACCCCCTCAGTTCTTCCTCCTCTCTGGGGTCTCTGCCCAGTCTCCAAATGGGCTCTTCTTTCCTCCCTGTCTTCTTTCCTCCCATGCTTTAGGTGCTGATTTCTTTTCATGGTTCAGTTCTCATCCCTGTTCTCAACTCAAGCTTTGGCCTCATCTTTCATCAAGTCTGTAGGTCTGTAACCATGGCCATTTTCTTGGATACCAGGTTCCTATGGACAATTGCTCACTATGGACAATTGCTCACGGGGCATGACTACCCTGCTTTTCTATAATGCCCCGAATGAAACACGGCAGCCTTTCCCCAAGCCTGCTCTCCCTCCCTGTTGCTTCTGTCCCACCCCCTAACCCAGGGGCCTGAGCAGCATCCCAGGCCCTTCTCACTCCTTCATCCCTACAGTTAGCTGTGGCTGTGTTCTGTCCCCGACATTCGTCCTCACTGCCATTAACTTGGTTCAGTTTCTCACAGTCCCCCCCCAGTTAGCAACATCAGCTTCACCTGGAGACTTACTAGATTTGCACATTCTTGGGCTCCCGCCAAGATCTATTGAGCCAGAGAATCTGGGGCTGGTACTCGACAGTCTGTGTCTTATGGGAGCTCTCTAGATGATTCTGGTAGCAGGGAAGTAGACCGCTGATCTCACTCATCTCTGTGCCTGGCAGGTCTGGCTCCAGAATTACTGCTCACTGAAATGAAGTCAGTTCTGTCCCCCGATGTTATCCTGACCTTCCTAGGCCGGGTGGGAAATCACTCCTGATGTTCTCACGACATCTCGTTTCCCCCTTTGTTGTCACCCACCTCATCCTTTAGTGGAACTGTAGATGGTGGCCTGAGAAGGGTAGGGATTCTGTCGTATTCCCCTTTCTAAGTGTTTGTACAGTTTTCAGTCCTGAGATGTACGTGGGAAAAGACAGACAAGTGCCTTTGTCCTATGGAACCCCAAAATTCTAAGAGGACAGGCAGAAAATAAATGGTAAACAAATTTAAGATAATTTCAGATGGTGGTAAGTGCTATAACGAAAATAAAATAAGATGATGTCTTGGATGTGGGCTGGAGGCTAGTTTAGATAGAAACCTAGGGAATGCCTTTCTGAGAAGGTGCCATTAAGCTAAGATCTAAATAATCAAAAACGAGCTATGGGAAAATGTGTGGGGAAAACCATTTTAGGGGGAGGGACTAGCTGGAATTTGGTGAGTTTTGAGGGCAGAGAGAAGGGCAGTGTGATTGGAGGGGGAGGACAGGGGGAGGCAGAGGCAAAATCCAAACTCCGTGGTCAGAGTTTGGATTTCGTTCCAAGGAGCATGTGGAAACCCTCGGGGAGGGATGTGAATACTGGCGTGTTTTGGAAAGACTACTCGGCCTGCCGTGTATAAAATAAATTGTAGGGAGGCAGGAGTCGAAGCGGGGGAGGGGGGCAGTTTGGAGGCCACGTGAGCATCCCAGCGGATACGGAGGCAACACTGGGAATGTGTGTTTACTCATGTGGATCCCGGTCCCACTCCGCAAGATGGGGGGCTTTGAGTGAGTCACCGAACCTTTCTGTGCCTCAGTTTTACCCTCTCTAAGTGGGGCTAAAAGTAGCACTTAACTCATAGATTTGTTGGGAAGGCTCAATGAGTTAATACAAAGCATGGACATTGTCTACGAGTTAGTGGTAGTACTAGTTGTCATCATCATAGCATGGTGAGAAAACAGTGGATTCAGGATATTTCTACTGGCTGGATTGACACTGAGGATAAACTGGATCTTACGGATGAAGGGGAGGGGAGCAAAGACTCTCTAGTTTTTTGGCAAAAGGTTTAAGAAAATGGGGAAGTCCAGTGGGATCATGTCTTGGTGTGTGTGTGTGAAGAGCTCAGTGTTGAACAGGGTCGTTCTGAGGCTCCCATAAAACATCCGAGAATAGACGTTTGGAAGGAGGTTGGATATAGGAGTCTTGGGAAGAGCTCACAGAAGCCTGGACACCCACGTGTGCGAGTCATGACGGAGTGATGCTGTTTGCCCTGGAGAGTGTGCCGATGGGGAAGAGAAGGCGCCTAGGACAGAGCGCCAGACTCTCTCATATTAAAGGCAGAGCAGAGGAGTCATATCTGTCAAGGATCCTAAAACAGCAGGCAGTGAGGCGGCGACACCAGGAGAGAGAAGAGGAGGTCCAAGCGTGGCCAGTGGAATCCATTGGTACCAATAAGTCAGACAAGTTCAGTACCAAATACAAAGTCGATAGCTGAGTGTGACAATGTGGCAGTGATTTGTTAAATGGATGAGTACAATTGAACTTGGTCAGTGGCTCAGTTTATTTAAAAATCAACTCAATTAGGGGCACCTGGGTGGCTCAGGTGGTTGAACATCCAACTTCCGGTCATGATCTTGTGGTTTGTGAGTGTGAGCCCCACTTCAGGCTCTGCCGTCTGTCTTCCTCCCTCTCTGCCCATTCCCTACTCATGCTCTCTCTCTCTGAAAACAACCACAACAACAATATTAAACTCAATTAGACGATCTGGTTGTATCCTCTCCTGGATGGCCAACAAGGATCAGCTGAGGGAGGAGCCCCAAAGACAGCAGACCAAACAGAGTTGCCGCAAACGGCTGCCACATAAAAGATGCCACTTGATTCACTGCTCCCGAGCAAGATGGCTCTCATCTCTTCTTCACAACAAGGTTTTAGGACCCACCAGTAAAAGGTGACCAAGCTGAGGTGGAAAAAGTGTTTCCAAAGCTGGGATCAAAAATTTCCAGTGACACCATGGTTTGGCACAGCTGTTTTGAATCCATTTCTAAGACTTTTCTGAATCAGACCTGTAACCTTTTACATTCATCTTTTCCCTATTAGCTACTGAGATGCTGACGGACCAGATCAGTGATTCTCAAAATTTCTTGCCCATCAGTGTTGGCTGCGGCCTCACTGGAGTGCAGGAGGCTTGAGTCCTGCCTCACAAGTTTCTGATGCTGTTGGCCAGGGTGGGACCGGAGAAATTGCTGACAAGTGTGCACCTGTTGCCATCCCTCTTCTTCAGTGCCCGTCCCTCTTCTTCAGTCGAAGGCACTCAATCGGTATAATGTGAGGGGATTAAATATCCCTTCCGTGGATGCCTCAGAACTTAGGAACGGGGTGAGTGCTGTGGTCAAGGTCAAGGACAGACAGGCCGCCCCCCTTTTGCTGTTGCCCCTAAACTCCCCAACAACCCTGCTATTATCACGGTAGGATCAGAGCTTCTGTTGGCCAACCAGCCATCAAGGACTCTCTACATTGAACCATTCCTAACCTGTGGGTCTCATCCTATGTACTGATTGTCAGAAAACTTTTAACAACTTGGTTCAAGCCTGCATCTACATGGGTGGAGTTTAGGCAGAATTCGAGGTCAGAGGGACATGGTGACACAAGTGATTTAATGTGTAGCATCTTTCTTGGATCCATTTCTGCAGCCCCTGGGTGAAGCCAGCCCTTCCTCTCCACTCTTCCAGCGCCAGAGCAGACGGGGTGGGGACCTGGCACAGGGCTCTGGAGAGATGGAATTAGTTAAGTCCCGGTCCAAGCGGGATGAACGCTGGTGGCCACATCTCACGGAGCTCACACGTCTCTGGTTCAACGCACAGCACCCAGACGGCACACACAGAGCCTCCTTTCTTCCTTGGGGAAGAGTGCCCCTTTCACAGCCTGCCACAGGCAAAGGAAATGGAAAATCCCGAAGCATCCCGGGCCCCTCTCAAGTTCCAAGGGCACTTTGCCTCTCCCAAGTTCAGGGACAGGACAGGGCCTTTGCACGCCGACTGGGTCCTGTGGCCAAGCAGTGAGTTCTGTGGCTGGAGGCTGCCGGCAGCACTGGCCGTGTTCGCCTCGGGGGGAGAGGTCCCTGTGTGCTGACCGCCCAGCCTTGACCACGTCGTCATCAGAAAACAGCTCTGGAGGCCCTCCTGGCCCTCCTGGCCCTCCTGGGCCACAGCCCCGAGCGGAGCAGCAGACATGATGGCTTTTCTGAGAAGCTGCTGATCTCAACCCCTCTGTCTGTACATTCCTGGATGATGAGGGAGGGATTCCAGTGTTTACTTTGAACAATGTTTTCCTGTGTCTGAACCGACTGGGTGTTAAATTCTTCCAGATTTCTGGCTCCGTGTTGCAAGTCCAGCGGGACAGAAACAGGTTTACGGCAGTTGGCAGGGGGAGCAGAAGCAGGGTCGGTCTGGGCACCTCCTGCGTCTAGAATTTCCACTTGGTGGATGGAAAAACTGTCAGCGCCGGCTCTGTGGGCTCTGAGCCCGAGAGGGGGTTTGCTGAGGTCCCAACTCGGAGCCCCTGCACTCGAGTTTTTCTCATTTCCCACCCTAGAGGGCAAAAGTTAGCTTTCCTTTTTTTTTTTTTTTTTTTTGTAATGCAGCAGGGAGTGAGAACAAGTCGAGTTGTGAAGGTCGGGCCTTGCAGTGTTTTCTCTGTTCGTATAAACCCAGAGTTGTGCTCATAAGGAATTCATTTGGTGGGTGAATTCCAGTTTCCGGGGCCTGCAGTATGAGGAGGTTTCAGGGACACGCAGGAGGGCAGAGCTGGACCAGAGACACCAATCCTTAATTTTACACAGGGGTAAACTGAGGCATGGTGTGGCCTAGAGACCTGTGGGCTAGAATGTTGGGTTGGAAGGGACTGTCCCCAACAGAGCTGAATGGATCTCCCAGAACTACAGGGGTTGGGGACTGTGGCAACTTGTAACTATTGCTAATTCTTGTTGCTCAAGAAGATGACCACGTGGGGCCATGGGAAACATTCTTCATTAACTGTTGATAAATCAGTGGCTTTAAAGCGAGATCCCTACAGGAAACCCATGGGCTCCATTCATGTCTTCCACCATGCATGTGAACGGCGTCTGCATCCTCATTTTCCGAGCTGTGCGCAAGGCAGGGAGATCCCCCATGGGACCCCAGGTGGCCTTGCTCTTTGTAGAGTTCTAGGTGCAGCTCTAGCCTCCGGGCAGGTGCTGTCACAGGTGCTGTCCGTCTGCAGAACTGGAGCAGCCCAAATCCAAGGAGGGCATGGGGCAGACGGTGGCCTTGATACTCACATCATTTTAGACCTTGTGCTTTGGGACCCAGGAAACCTGCTCCTGAATCCCTTTTGTGTGTGTGTGTGTGTGTGTGTGTGTGTGTGTGTGTGTGTGCACATGTATGTTTGCTTGTGTGTGCACAAGCAGGATAGAAAGATTGGGGCCAAGCATTTCCATCTGGCTGCTTTCACAAAGCCTTTTTGATGCCAAGGACATTTTTTACCTGGTCTTTTTTTAATGTTTATTTTTTTATTTAGAGAGAGAGGGAGAGAGAGAGAGAGAGAGAGAAAGAGAGAGAGGATCCCAAGCAGGTTCTGCATTGTCAGCCCAGAGCTGGACTTGGGGCTTGATCCCACAAACTGTGAGACTGTGACCTGAGCTGAAATCAAGAGTCAGACGCTTAACTTGACTGTGTCACCCAGGAGCCCCCATTTTTACTTGGTCTTTTAAAAAAGGAATCTCTAAAATGTCAGCTCTCTATACCTCTCAACTAATGTGCAAGGCAAGTACCCTAACACCGTCTCTGGGCTCCCCTTCACACCTTGTCCCATCCCTCCCTCCATCTCTGACTCTCTGGAACATCATCATGAATACCAGGACGTGGGATCATTGGTGGCCATCTTGGAGGCTGCCCTCCACGGGCCTTTAGGCAGGTTGCTGCTGAGTCTGTTCAGCCTGTGGGCCCCCAGCAGTTCTGGTAAGCCAGTGGCTGTGAGGGGCAGAGGGAAAGGAGCTCTGTGGTCCCTCTTACTCCTCCTGGGACGTGGGTCCCTTTCACCAGTATAGTCTTTTGAAGCCACCTCATGGGCATGTGATTCTAAGTTTCTAAACTAGGTACACTTAACCTCCTCTCTCCCATCCCGTCCCACCTTCCCTCCAAGAGAAGAGCCAAGACAGCCCTCTCTCTGAGGTCTTTGTCACTTCTGAGTAAAGCTCCATGACATGGCAGCTTTCCCCAGAGTTCATCTAGCCCTCACCTTGGACGCCAATGTTATTCGGCATTCTTGTTACCAAAATGGGCGCTGGTCATAAACCAGAGAAATTTATGCCATTAGTTCAGGGTTCATTGTCTTCAACACAAAAGCGGAATGCCATAAATATCTTTATGGGCCACGAAATAACTTCTACCTCCATTAACCGGATGCTCCTCACCTCCTAACGTGAGGCAGGGTGCTTCTTCTCCTGGATGTGAGGAAACTGAGCTTCAGATACATTAAGTAACTTGCTCGAGATTGGACAGAAAGAAATGAAGTGGATTTTAACACCAGTTCTCCTGACTCCAATTCTGTGCTCCACCCTGTATCCCTTTTAAAGTTGTTTGCATCCCTGAGTCTCCAGATTAGTCCCAGTGGGAATCTGGCAAGACTTCCTGGCCCAGTTTTGCTGCTTAAGTCATTCTAGATCAGGACTGCAGTGACCTGTGAACAGAAATAAAGCCCAGCTGGGACAGGGGATGTCAGGGCTGAAGGCTGGGTGCATGGTAGACAGGGCTGGTGACTTTGGGAGTCACGCAGTGTGTGTGTGTGTGTGTGTGTGTGTTTCGTAGACTCTTTCTCATCTCAGGGGTTTAGGGATGTCCTGCTCAGGGTTGTGTGTGTATATGTGCATGTGAAGACAGACATGGTGCAGGCAGACATAGCTGGCTCAGACCCGCCTGGGCTCAGGAATGATCTCCAGCCTTGGCTAGGTAGAAGCTGGACTTGGGACCTAGAAAGTGGGGTAGGGTGGGTGAGAAGTGGGCACAGCAGTATGGCAGCAGTAGTATTGGGGGGGGTCCCCTGAGCCCATTTTCTGACCTCTCACTGCTCCAATCTCTTCCCTGACCTTCAAGTTATTGTCCCATTTCTGATGAGACACATTTGATCAATCTCTCCAGCCTGAAAACCGGACCACATTGTTTGGGTATTGGTGAGGGATATCATGGTCCTGCCTTCACGATGACGACATGAATCCCACCAGCGGCCTCTTACCATGTGCCTCGGCCCTGTGCCTGATGTTTGCAGGAATTGTCACATGACAAAAATCACAGAGCCCTCCAGGGATGAGTTCTTGTTATTGCCTCTATTTTATAGATGAGAACCGGAGATTAGGAAGAATACCTATCTCATTTCTGGTCGCACAGCTGAGCAGCAGCTGGGCAGTCCAGACCTCACCTTCTTCATTCTACACCACCTTCCACTGCAAACAATTGTTCAACACCCAGCCTCGTCTTTTAAGGAGCTTTGGCCAATTCTCTTATTGGTTACCCTCTTGAGATGTTCACATACCCAACGATACCGCAGGCACACAAGAACCGCCGGGAGAGAGCTGGCTTTTCTCTAGGGCTTGCGGGAGGGTGGATCTCAAAGGCCAGGTCTCCACTGGGCGGACGACGTCCACACGGCACACTCCATGAGGGGTCTGTTCCCGGGATTTTCAAAGCATTCGATGCATCCCTCCCGTGTGCCGAGGAGCCACATTAGAGCCCTCATTGTTCAGTTGGGTCTCTGACTCAACAAAAACTCCTTTTGTCAGAACTTCAAAATTTCCTGGCGTGTGCCCCACACATATTTTCGCTGTGGATGGCAGTAATGTCTCACTAGACATTACTTGTGTGTATTTGTGCCTAGAAAGATTCATTTGATGCTAGCAACTAAATATTTCTGCCTAGTTTCTTTTTTCTTTAAGTTTATTTATTCTTGAAAGACAGAGAGAGAGAGGGAGAACACACAAGTGAAGGAGGGGCAAAGAGAGAGAGGGGGCCACTGAATTGGAAGCAAGCTCCAGGCTCTGAGCTGTCAGCACAGAGCCCGATGTAGGACTTGAACCCACGAACTGTGAGATCATGACCTGGGCTTAAGTTGGATGCTTAACCGACTGAGCTACCCAGACACCCTTGTATTTCTCCCCAGTTTCAAGAGACCCTCCCTTCCTTGACCTCTGGGAGATTGGTAATTGCTCTTTTCTTTTTTAACTGGAGGTAACAGTTTTCTATATATTCAGTTGTCCTCTTCCCCCCCCCAACTATCCATATTAGTTACACTATTTTATATTTTATAAGTGTACCTCTCTCATTCCTTCCCCTCAACCCCTCCAGAAACCTAGTTAAATGAGCTACACCAGGGACTTGAAAGAACTTCCAGATGGGAGAAGGGAGGACAAGAAGAGACCAGAACAAGGTAAGCAAGTCTGGCCTTAGGTTTTGACCACTGTCTGTCCTCAAAGTAGGTAACGTGTGGGCCAGGAGTTGACTGGAAATTAAAGATCTAACTTCTGAGCTTTAAGAAATGCAATTTAGGAAGGGAGAGAGACCTGTGCATGCTAAGTAACGTGCAGTGGGATAAATGACCCTGATGGACAAGGGGGCACGTGTGCAAGTCGACGTGCAGGGCTGGCCTGCTTCCAAGGCAAGAGTCCCCAGAGCAGCCGTGGAAGGAGAGATAAAGGCATCTGTGGCATGAGAGGCATGCAGCTAATTTATAGTCATTGTGAGGGAAGAAAGCACCTCACATCCAGCAACTACAGCTGGAAGATACCCCAAGGTGCAGCATCCGATGTAGGCAAGACCTGGCCATGTCTGGGGGGCAGCGGAGGGGACAGGGCACATGTTGTGCCAGAAAAGAATGCACAGGCAGGTTGGGAGGGAAAGCAGACTCGGGCTTGAGTTGGAATTCAGTATATTGAGGCCTCAGGGACTTTTCCTACCAGATAAGGTTTCACTTAGCTTTTCTGAGAAGCCTGCATCCTGGAGGTCACGGCTGCCAGCGACTGCACTGTTGCTCTTTCAAGGCATGTCACATGACATGTCTCATTTAACCTTCCCCAGAATCCTACAAGGGAGGTGTATCACTCCCATTTTACAGATGGGGAAGACTTCAGGCTCAGAGAGAGGGGGGCTGTGATTTGCCCACTTAAAAGCAGTTTGCGATGGTGCTGAGAATTGAGCCTCGCTCTTGCCTTGAGACGTTATCTGTGTGTCATATTTATTAAGATAATGCCCCACTTTTGCCAATCAATCTTTTTCTCTTTTTCCCCCAAGGTTTTTGTTTATTTGGAGTAAGACAGAGAGAGTGCAAGTAGGGGAGGGGCAGAGAGAGAGGGAGAATTTTAAGCAGGCTCCGTGCTGTCAGCACAGAGCCAAATGCGGGGCTCGAACTCACAAACCTCCTGATCATGACCTGAGCTGAAGTCAGACACTTAACAGACTGAGCCACCCAAGCGCCCGTGCCAATCAACCTTCTTTCGTAGTAACTATTGCCAAGTCAGTCAGTCCATGATTTCCTCTGTGCCCTGTATGAATGTGTAGCTGCCTGATGTTTGGCTTTCCAAAAATCCTTAGAAATTCCAGGGGCAGTCTACGGCCATACCTCCCTGAAGGCGCCTGATCTCATCTGATCTTGGAAGTTAAGCAGGGTCAGGCCTGGTTAGTACTTGAATGGGAGAAATTCCAGGGGCAGTCACTGTGGCAATGGCTGAGCATTCATTTATCTAATGCTTTTGATCCAAGGACCTAAGACAGAGAATGTGATGAATGAGATCCCTGCTCTTATGGGATCTGCCTTCTAGTTGGTTAGGAGAAAATAAACAAATGGATATCTCATAAGATACATCAGTCGGGGATAGTGTTATGCACGGAGCTCAGATAGGAGATGTGGTAGTGCTAGTGGCTACTCTGTGTTGTCACGGCAGGCCTCTCCGAAGGGCTCACATTTAAGAAGGACTGACCCATGTGGAGATCAGAGGGAGGTTCATCTGAGGCAGGAGAGGCTGAAGAAGGATGTTGACATGGGAACAACCTTGGCGGCTTGAGTAGAGGGGGAAGGCCAATGTGGCTCTACAGTGAGTGGTGGTGGGGTGGCTAAGGCCAGAAGGGTAGGCGGGAGCTAGATCAAAGAGAGCTTTGTAGGTCAGGGTGAGGAATTTGCATTGCATCCTAAATGGAATGGGAAGCCACTGGGGGGTAGTATTGGAAGTGGAATGATTTAATCTGACTTATATTTAAAGATGATCACTCTGGGTCTCCCGGGGAGAAGGAGTTGTAAGGGCACAAGAGTGGAAGCAAGGAGACCTGTTAGCATGTGCTCAGCGGTCCAGAATAGAGGTTGATGTCTTGAGCTAGGGTGGAGACGAAGAGAAGTAACATAATAGCAGAGGGTGGGTGGGGAGAGGGTAATGGACTGGCTACACTAAGAAGCAAGAAGAACCAAAGACAACCTTGAGATGTTTGAATTGGGTGCTGTGCTGAATGATGATGGCTTTCTCTGAGATAGAAAAGACCAGAGAAGAACATTTTAGGGGGTAAGGTGGAGAGCTCTGTTTGAGCCATCAAAATGTTGGAAGTCCTAGTTGATATACAAATGACCACAGAAAGATGGCAGTTGGTTATATAAATTTGGCCTTTGGGGAAGGGGTCAAGTTAGTCCTAAGATTTGGCAAATAGATGAGCTTTGAGGCAACAGAACTCATCAATGTCATCTTGGGGACATGCAAAGATTAAAAAAAAAAGAGAGAAAGGAGCCCAGAAATCATCTATGCGGAGACTGAAAAGGAGGGGTGGTGAGTGACATGGGAGGCCAACAGATCTGTGCGGAAGCCACGTGGAAGATGTTTCAGGAACATGAGGGCGGTCAACTATTACCCATGATTGCTGCATTTTGGAAGACAATAAGGGAGAAGCTTGGAATTCAGTGGAGAGGTGTTTTTTGACACGGTCATGGGTATTTTATCTATGGTAATGGGAGGGAAGGGAGAGTGTATGCGTCATTCATGAGATGATAAGAAACCACTATTGATGGTAAGGATGATGGTACCGAGGGAAACCAGAGTGCAGAAACTGAGGTTGTCAGTGCAGAGGCAGAGGCTGGTGGCAAGCAGGTACAGTCTGGTAGGATGGGCTTCCGAGGACGAGGGAGGAAAATGGTTTGAGAATGGAGGTGGGGATTAAGGAGGATGAATACTCACTTCCAGGTCCAGAAACCTGTGGGTCATGAGGGGGGAAAACAGCCCTCCCTTGAGAGGAGAGAGGGTCTATTGTTTGCTGATGATTTGACAAATCATTCTTGGCAGAAGGTCCCAGGGATGTATAGGGGTGACTCCACATTTCAGGTTCTTCTTCTCAGCTTTTCAGATTTTGAATACAACTTTATCTGTTTACTCAAGGCTCCAAAGAAATCCCATACCTTTTGATCCTTGACAGTTTTCTTCATGTAATGTGGTGGATGCCATTTATGATAGGGTCATTTTTTTTTTGCTTCTTCCAAGAGCACAGGGGAAGGCCAGGGTCTCTCCTTGGGAGGGTTAGGGAAGCCTTCTCTGAATGGGGGAGCTATGCTCTGGGTTTTGGGGGACATGCAGCCCTATTAAAAGTGGGAAGTAAGGAGAAGGACTCAGGGCAAAGGCAGCGGTACATGCCCAGGGCTTGGCCGACGTAGGGAATGGTGGGGTGTCCAGTGCGCATGTCTGTGTGTGCAGGGGCACAGTCGTGGTGATAAGAGCCCAGATTGGGAGGCTTTTCTGGGACTAGATTTTTTTTTTTAATGTTTTTATTTATTTTTGAGACAGGGAGAGACAGAGAATGATCTGGGGAGGGGCAGAGAGAAAGAGGGAGACACAGAGTCAGAAGCAGGCTCCAGGCTCTGAGCTGTCAGCACAGAGCCCGATGCGGGGCTCGAACCCACGAGCATGAGATCATGACCTGAGCCGACGTCGGAGGCTTAGCCGATGGGGTTTCTACTTTGAGTGTCAGGAAGGTTGGTGACGTCATCAACAGAAACAGGGCATGGAGATGGAGGAGTTGTGTATGGAAGTATAGGTACAGTAACAGATACTGACTTTGGCTTTGAACAGGTTCAAATATGATGAAAAGACAAACAGAAATTTGTTTAAAAATTAAAAAAATACTTATTTTGAGGAGAGTGCAAGTGGAGGAGGGGCAGAGAGAGGGGGACAGAGGATCTTAATTGGGCTCCACACTGACAGGCTGACAGCAGTGAGCACGATGTGCAGCTGAGCTGAAGTCAGACACTCAACCGACGGAGTAGGTGGATGTTTAGGTGAATTATCAAGGTCCTAGTGGTACTGAAGACATAGAGTGATACGGTTTTGGGGAAGTGAGTTTGACCACACTCAGTGGAAAATGATTAATAATTCAGGATGCCAATACAATAATTTATGACGGGATATATGCCTGTGAGTAATCTGTTATGTCAGTTTTCAGAAGATCATTGAGTAAACAAGACCAAAAGGGACCACTTTCATCAACCCATATAGCCAAGGAGGCCCCCAGCCTCTCTAGTCAGTCATGTCTTAGAGAACAAATATGAACATTCCCAAGTCCATTGTACTGTCTCCTTCTGCACACTACTGGAGGAAACTTGTAGACTTTGGAAAGATCTTTTCCATACTTCCTTGCTTTCTTGCTAGAAAGTAGGGCACAGGATTCGACCATTTCTTGATGGCTCAGGGCCCTTATCGAGAGCATGTATTTTTCTTGGGAGTGATAACGCTGGAATGGCCTCGTGACAACTGGGGGCTGGAGTGGGAGTTAGAATTGGTGGCTCCTTCACTAAATGGCTCAGCTCGCTGTGCTTTTATATAAAAGGTTTGCCTTTTGAGGTTCTTTCATTCCTTCAGCTGTCGCCCAGAGTCTTGACAATTGGCTGGAGGAGCTTGTGCCTCCTTGTTTGGGGGGTTCGGAGACATGCATTGAGTGGCTTTCGCTTGGCTCCTACGCCTTGAGCTCTAGGCACCATACCTTGAAAATTTAGAGTACTTTTCATCGATCTCATTGCTATCTCCTTGCTAGCGTATATAGTCTTTTTTTTTTAAATTAAAAATGTTTATTTATTTTGAAAGAGAGAACAAGAGCACATGCATGTGAGTAGGGGAGGAGCAGGGAGGGAAGGAGAGAGAGAGAGAGAGAGAGAGAGAGAGAGAGAGAGAGAGAATTACAAGCAGGTTCTATGCTGTCCACTCAGAGCCCAATGCGGGGCTTAATCCCATAAACTGTGAGATCATGCCCTGAGCCTCACTCAAGAATTGGACTCTCACCTGACTGAGCGACCCAGGCGCCTCTATTAGCAATTAAGGTCTTAAAGCATCACAGCATGCAGGCTGCTTTTGGGGGGCAAGTTTCCCTGTGCACAGTTGGTCTTGTCCTTAGGGAGCTGAGTCTTTTTAACTTTTTTTCCAGACACTTCAAGACTGGGGCAGCTGTTGTAGGGGGTGAGGGTTAGCTACAGTTCTCCTGCCTGAAGTCCGCCTCGCATTAGCATGCAGAATTCGCATTCATTTCTGACCTCATCATTGTGGGTTGTGCTCCAATGAATGACAGATCTCACAGTTAGTAGGACCCCTAAAGACCATGGCCACCAATAGCCTACTTGCTCTTTGCCCATGAAGACAGGGGCGTAGGGAGGACACAAATCACCACTCAGGGTTGAGAGGGGAGTAGCTTTGGCAGTATCGGGATCTTTGGGAGACTCAGCAGCCAACGTTTCCTGAGCACCTTGCTATACACAGTTTTATAAGCAACAGAAGGCAACAATGAGTTCTCCATTTTAAAAGACACTGTCATCACTTATAGTGGCTAAAATTGGAAACATCTTAAGATCCCCAAATGTAAGCATGATTTTTTAAATGTTTATTTATTTTTTTTTTTGAGAGAGAGAGACAGTGTGTAAGAAGGGGAGGGGCAGAGAGGAGGAGGGACACAGAATCTGAAGCAGGCTCCAGCAGTCAGCACAGAGCCCGAAGCGGGGCTCAAACCCACAAACCGTGAGATCATCACCTGAGCCGAAGTCGGATGCTCAACCAACTGAGCCGTCAGATGCCCCAGATTCTTAATATTTCACTCACTTGATGGATTACTAGGCAACCTCTAACATAATGATGAGGAATCTCTAAAAAGATGAGAAAATACAATCTGATGTTTGGGCAAAAATGATGGCTTCAAAAGGATACATACATTTTGTGGCCACAATCACGGAAGCCATGGATGAGAGCACAAAGATAAACGTTGTGTGATGGTAATGGGATTATGAGATTCAAAAACTAACCCTTTCCAAACTTTCTATAATGCTGATATATAATTTCTGTTATGCAATCACATGGGAACAAATACAGCACAATGCCACCGGCCATCATCGACATGACACATGCCTTGAATTGGTTTTCTGGGAAAGCTGATGATTTATTCTCATCCTTCCCCACAATCTGCTAGTGCATGAGGGGGGCTGGCCCCATGCAAGAACGCTGCTAATTGGATAGAGGTGTCTTGGCGTGGCAGTGAAATTAACCTCCTTCACCCCACGTCCCCCTGTAATAGCGCTGACTCCCCATCTTCAAAGCTTTCCTCCCTTTGTCTCAGCACCAAAGGTCACATCTTCCTTCTGTTTCATTTCCAGTTTGTCTGTTGTCTTAGGACTAAAGTTACTGCTGACTATGAATGAGGAGACCCAGGACAAAGTAGAGTCAAACTCTCAGTTTTCAGGAAGATGGTTTGTTTGGATGTTGGCTCCAGTGGAGACAGCTCACCCCCAGATATTTGAGAGTTTTGCTTTCATCTTAAGTGGGAGTTTTCTGTGACACAAGAGTTGGGTGCCGTGCCTTTGTTTTGTTTTACCTTCTGCCGGGAATTGGGTTAAACTATGTGATACTGAGGACATGCAGTCCATAGACTGATGGAATCATTAGATCCTACAGAAGGCAGCTAGCTTAGTGCTTTGTTTTGGGGCCAAGTCTCAAATGCAAGTCCCCTTCTTCAAAACAAACACCAGCCTGCAATTCCTGGTGCTTTGAGCATTTTACAAGGGGGTGGCCTGGCCCATTGATTGAGGCCAGTCCTGGGAAATGCCTGCCTGTTTCCCCTGTGTGTTCTCTAGGTTCACAATGTCCCCATTGTTCCGGTGAAGCAGGACTTCCTTTTTCTGATTGATTAAATGCGGTGGGGCCACACATTTTCATAGTCCCCATTGCTCGTGAGCCCGCTGTCTGGCAGAGAGAGGGTCTCTGAGCACAAATTGCTGAAAGCCTTTCTTCTTTGGTTTCCTGAATGTGAAATCATAAGACTATTTCTTGCTGCCGGTTTTTTCCACATCTTTCCTACCTGTCTAGCCTATCCATTTACAAGTGTCCCCAAAATGTCCATGGAAGGAAAAGGTTGAAAAGCTCTCTCCTCTGATTATGCCTGTTTGGGTTATTCTGGAAATTTCATTTTAAAATTTGGAACTTGATCTACAGATAATATGAACACATGTACTTTCTGCCTAATGGGTCTTCATATTACATAATCTTAAAAAGGAAATTTTAATATTTATGATTGAGTATTCTTCAGGTAAATAGTAAAATTCAGCTCCATAGTCCTACTGGATAAGTATCCAACACCCAATGCTTCTTCCTGTAGTGAATTTGCATCCTGAAAGAAAGATGTGGGTCCTGATCACGTCACTCAGCATTCGAAAACATGGAGGCTGGCATTTAAACCATGCCTATGATTTCCCTTGTCTTTCAAGACTCACCATAAATATCTTCTCGAATCTGTTTCTTGACTTCCCTCTTAACCCAGGATGAGTTAGGAAGCTTGTGGTCTGTCTACTTCAAGGGGCTGTGAGCTCCTTGAACCAAGGCTGTGCCTCATTCTGCTTTGTGTCTCCAGCACCCACCTCAGTGCCCAGTGCATGGAGAAGCCCAGTAATCATCTGCAGAGTGTCTGCTGTGACTTGCATTGGCCTATGTACAGGGACTTCTCTGCTTTTTTTCTTGATGTTAAAGACAATGTGATTCTTCTTGTCTGATTTGGTATTGGCAAAGCAGGCAAATCTGCCTTGTGAGCCTTTGACATTGAGAAGGGTAGACCCCAAAGCAAAGATGAATGTGGAGAATTGACAGGTGTTTGGGGTAAGTGCAGAACCCATATGCATTACAAGTGTAGTGTTTGGAACTCAATGTTGAATGCATGCATGCATGAGTTGATAGTCCATGGCCATAGGTACCTGAACTTTATTTCCCCTGTGTGTCTCTAAAGGTACACACATAACTGTAAGAAAAAATATGTAGAGTACAAAAGCATTTTTGAAAAATAGTGTATCCCCTTCCCACTAGCCATACATGATGAATCAGTAATACCAGTTCTGTGTTAGAAGTTGGGCATTTCTGATTAGACTCCCACCTCTCTACCCCAGATGAACTCAGAGATAGATAGTTACTTCCCCCTGGAGAGAGGTATGTTCTATATTAGGATATCCTGACAGCTAGAAACTATGCCACTCATTGAGTGCAACTTAACAGAGTGCAGTAATGGGCTTGTTTCTCCTCTCCTTGGAGTGGAGTGTGCATGTTTGGGGAGGGGCAGAGATGAGAAGGGGAAGGTGGCTGGCATGATGTTGCATAAGGAGATGGGGAAACCAGCTTGCTTCTCCCCACCCCTCATCTCCTCTGTCTTAACAGTTCTAGGATTCCTCACACTCCCCGGTGTCAGGGTCCCTAAAGATGAACCAAATCATTATCTTGTGTGTACCCCCCCTGCAGCCCATCATGTAGAGGTGAGGTTACAGCAAGAGTTTCTGCAGCATCCGCAGAATGGGGCAGGGCAGAGAGGTGGAGAGAGTCATGATGAGGCAGGGCGAATGGGAAGTTTGTTGGGTGTGCACTGTGTTTCTCTGGAACACAGAGGGTCAGAGCATGCACTTGGCCTGTAAGAGGGGGCTCTATGCATCTCCTGGGCAGGCCACTTGGGACGGACATCAGCGCATCAACCACACACTGCACCAGGAACATTTCTGCTGATCTTTGAGATAAACCTTCCAAGATGCTAATAGCCTAAGTGGTAGCTTCCTCTTCAGCCAAAAGAAATGAAGAGTGGCCAGAAGGCAGAGAAGGAAACAGAGGGCAAGGGAAGATATGCAAGGTTGAGGGGGAGAACACGCAGAGGTGAAACAAAACTCTGCCTCAGTTTCCTGTTTGGGAAATTGTTCTCTTTCTGGGGCCAGACGAGACTCTTGGGGATGGCAAGACAAGACACCTGTAGATTGGAGCAGGGGAGAGGGAAAAGAGGCTGAACAAAGGAAAATAAGTCTAGTTCCCAATGGAACACAAGGCCCTCATGTTGGCTTGTTTTTCTCAGTAAGGGCACTTTTGGGGGAACCAAGCTTTCGAGGCTGATTTCAGAGGAGGTGAGTCACTGAAGACCTAGCTGTCCCTTGAGCAAGTTCACCCTTCCATTCTCTCATGTTATCAACTATCTGTGATGTTCAGAGTTTCTAAACAAGGCTGGGGAAGGACATCGCTTTAGAATTCACACAAATGTTCTCCTGGTAATTAGTTCCATGACACGTTCTACCCAATGAATGAACAGATGGATGGACGCTTCCCTGGTCAAATGAGATTAGGAGATACCGCCTAACAATCTCCCTTTTGGAGGCTGACAGAACAAGGTAACATATTTAGAGGCTCTGAGAAGTGCTGTGCTAAAGGAATTTGCTTAACAAGTCATTTTCCAAACTTCCCTGACTGGGGATAGGCTTGCTGTATTTATAGTGCACAACGTAGACTGTGTGAATGGTGTTCCCTGGATTGAACAATGTATGCGGGCTTATGGGGTGACCCTCAGCATGGACCCCCACTTTAAGAAAAAAATTTTTTAATGTTTATTTTTGAGATGGGAAAAGACAGAGCAAGAGCCGGGGAGGGACAGAGAGAGAGGGAGACACAGAATCTGAAGCAGACTCCAGGCTCTGAGCTTTCAGCACAAAGCCTGATGTGGGGCTCAAACCCATGACCTGTGAGATCATGAACTGAGCTGAAGTCAAATGCTCCACTGACTGAGCCACCCAGATGCCCCATTTCCCCCCCGCTTTAAGTAACATCAATTAACATCTTGAGAAATTCTTGCATTCTGTGGGACGTGGCTTAGAAAACACTGGATTAAGATCATGTTTTGCTCATCATGAATGTGCAAATGGTTTTGTTTCCACAGCATTAGTGGGCTGGAAAGTCTGAGTGGAGTTGACTTGTGTCAATGCACTCCTCTCTCAGTCCTGCCTCAAATCCACAAAATCCCTTTGCAAGATGGTTTTCTGAGATAAGGATGTAGCTAGTGGCCACAGTCAGAAGGTGAGATCAGCATGACAGTATTAGTATTAGTATTAGTATTAGTATTAGTATTAGCATGACAATACCACCAGCAGTCACAGTTTTCTCAGCTCAGTACTATATGGCTCTGGCTGTCCTTTGATCTAAGTAAATCCTGGTATTGGCAGATGGTAGTGGAAATGCATTTTGGTCTTTTTAAATGTTTAAAGGCCACTGACATTCAGTACTGTGTATATGTGATACATATTTATTCAAGAATCCTTCAATGGGGGCGCCTGGGTGGCTCAGTGGGTTAAGCGTCCGGCTTCCGGCTTCAGCTCAGGTCACGGTCTTAGGGTTCATGGGTTCGAGCCCCGTGTTGGGCTCTGTGCTGACAGCTAGCTCAGAGCCTGGAGCCTGCTTCCGGTTTTGTGTCTCCTTCTCTCTTTGATTCTCCCCTGCTCGTGCTGTCTCTCTTTGTCTCTCAAAAATAAAAACATAGAAAAAAAAATCTTTCAATGAAAATATGTCTTAAAACAGCGAAAGGGTTGATTGATGTCCTGGACCTGTTTCCTAATTTTAAGTGGCTAATACCCTGTACATCTTCAGTGTTTTTTGACTTGGTCTCTAAAACAATGATTCCCAAATCTTGTGGTACATTAGAACCAAGTTTTGAATTCTGATTTTGTATGGAGCCTCACTCCCACTAAATCACAATGCAGCCAGGCACACGAACTTTTTAAAGGTCCCCAGTAATTCCAGTGTGCAGGAACTTTGGAGGACCGGTGATTCAGAAGCCCTTGAACTTGCAGACAGTTTATTATAACACCCATACCTCCGTGAGAGAAACAGGACAGGAAATCACCCTCATCTCCTAAACTGAGATAATGGAGGTCCTAAGAAGTTGAGGAACATGATCAAGGTCATAGATTTGTGTCCGATTCCAGGCAAGTGTCACTCCCTTGAAATTTGTTAGGCCAAGGAAATGGTAGGACCAGAGGCTAGGTTGGGTGGGAGGAGATGGGCTTGGAAACCCAGTGGACTGAACCAGGCCTTTGTGCCTATAGGAGAAACAAGAAAACCACTTCAATGTTGTGCTTCCTGCCCCTCCCATCAATGCCGTTTCTGTGTGGACTGCTGGTTTGCATTTCATTTCTAGGGAGACAAAATGGAACCTTTGTGCCAGTGCTGAAGGAAATTATAAAAACCCACAGCTTGTCTTCAGACTTAATGTCAACTATTTGTCTCCTTTATTTTCAAACAAACAAGTCTTGCCCATGAGTTCTGAGGCCGTCTCAAACATTCCCCGCCTTGGATTTGTAGCCTCCTGGCCCCTGCATGGGCAGGTACTGCAAAAACCCGCCATTCCGTAGGCCTGTGTACCAGCCAAGCGGGCTCCTGTTGGGGCCGGTGAGATAGGGTGAGAGGCTTGGGCAAGGTGTTGGGTCACACCGATGAATGCTGGAGTTGATACAAATGATTCACCACGAATTGAGCTGCTTTGAGGTCTCAGGGTTTATTCACTAGAACTATAGAAGCAAGGATGAAAGACATTGTCCAAAATTCTACAAGTATCATGAACTCAAAACATTTCCCCATCATCTGGCATGATTGATTAACCCTATCATATGTACGGGGAGCGGTACAAACACATTTCTAACAGTTTTGACATATGGGGGATAAGTCAAGAAATCTTTCATTGGAGAGGAAGAAGCATGGGCTGAGTGATCACTGGGTGACATCCTTCACATTACTGGGGACTTGGGTTGGGTGACCCATAATTCTGAGATCCATGGTGAGTCTTAGAAGCAGAGATAAGTTACTTCAACTTTCTTCTTTTTGTTGTTCTTGATTATTAAACAAAGCTGTAGGTTAGAGGTCTATGCGAACTAGTTTGTTTTCTAACTTCAGAAAAATGGTACTGTGAATTCTCCTAAAAATGTGTTGTCATGGGGGCGCCTGGTGGCTCAGGCGGTTAAGAGTTTGACTCTTGATTTCGGCTCGGGTCATGATCTCATGGTTGTGAGATCAAGCCCTGTGTTGGCTCTGCACTGGGTGTGGAGCCTGCTTAAGATTATGTCTCTCCCTCTCCCATGTGCCTTTTCTCTACTCTCCCTTGCTCTCTCTAAACAAACAAATAAATCGCTGTCGTCAAGTTTATTACACTATGTATATATATACTATATATAATTAAATGTCATTTATTCTTAAGTAGCTTTCACTTTTTTTGTTGCTATTGAGAATATAGTTATATTTTTGAACTTTGTAGATAAAGGAAAATAACTTAATTTCTCTTAAAAAAGTGCTTTATCCTCTTGGTTTTTAAAAAGTTGTATCACCTACAAATAATGATAACTGTCTTTTCTTACAAATAGGTATGCTTCTAATTTCTTTTTCAGGTGTAAGGGTAATAGCTACCACTGCTATTTCTTTATTTTCTTTACATTTTAAAAATTTATCTTTGAGAGACGGAGAGAGAGACAAAGCACAAGTTGGGGAGGGGCAGAGAGAGAGACAGACACAGAATCCAAAGTACCAGGCTCTGAGCTGTCTGTCAGCACAGAGCCCAACGCGGGGCTCAAACTCATGAACTGTGAGATCATGACCTGAGCTGAAATCAGACACTCAACTGACTGAGCCACCCAGGTGCCCCTACAGCCACCACTTCTAAAACAAATAGGACAAGAATGCACTGTGATATTGGCTATTGGGCAGATTTTTAAACAATCTTGTCAAGAAAACATCGTTCTTAGTTTAGTAAGAGTATTTTTCAAAATCAGTAGTGAATATTGAGAAGACCAGACTTTTAAAATGCATTAATGCGAGTGCCTGGGTAGCTCAGTGGGTTGAGCATCTGACTCTTGGTTTCAACTCAGGTCATGATCTCAGTTAGTGAGATTGAGCCCTGAGTCGGGCTCTGCGCTGACAGACAGCATGGCGCCTGCTTGGGATTCTCTCTCTCCTTCTCTCTCTGCCCTGTGCTCTCCCTCTCTCTCAAAATAAGTAAAATAGACTTAAAAATGTGTTGTCATGAGAGATTGCAACTAGGATGGAACAGTAGGGACTCTGTAAAGCCTGGATCTGAGCAGGTTTGACAAAAAGCTTTCTTTTTTTTATTAAAAGTATGAATAAATGTCTAGAATGCGATCCTTTGTTAGGTGTGTAATAATAAATGCCGACATTGGGAATAACTTACTTTAGAAATATAGTGGGATTTAAGGTCGCCCCCGTCAACAACACATTTACTTGCCTACCACAGCAGGTCCTTGGTTAGGGGAATAAAGGGGGTGGCAAGCCTGGGAATTCGCTGATCTGAGGGGAGTGTTTCACACACACCAGGTCAACCCCCACAGATGCTGCAGCTGAAAGAGACATGGAACCATTATTCAGTCTAAAGCACCTCTACTCGGTGCGTGGTCCTCAGACCTGCACTGCTCCCTGGGATCTTCTTGGAAATGCAAATTCTCAGGCCCCTAAAGCAGACCTACTGGCTCAGAATCATAGTGGGTGCCCCCCCCCCAAGTCTGTGTTTTAACAAGCTCTCCGGGCAGTCTTCGCCTTCACTAAAGCTTGAGAAGCGCACTACCCTAGACTGAGGGTCCCCATGGTGTGGTCGCCCGGCCGACAGTGCCAGTATCTCCTGGGAACTTGTTCAAAAGCATCTGACACTTTTTTCCACAGTAGAATGCTCCTTGGCATTTCAGATGTTCAAGGGCCCCAGAGATGTGCAGCCCTGAACATACAAAATAACGAATTCTTGGATAAAAATTCTCCGATACACGTTTTCCAGTTTTAGCGCCAACTAGAAAGGAACTCCTAGACCTGTTTCCTGTCACTAGGTAGTTAATGATACAACCTTACACATTGTCAGCACCTCCCTCCCTGCCTCTGGTTTGGGACGCTGGTTGTCGAATCCGGAGCTCTGGAGGTGGGGCTCAACACTTGTGTTCTTTTAAAATTTTTAAAAATTATTTGAGAGAGAGAGACAGAGTGTGAGCAGGCTCCTAGCTGTCAGCAAAGACCCCGACTGGGGGCTCGAACTCATAAACTGCGAGATCATGACCTGAGTCAAAGTCAGACACTCAACCAACTGAGCCACCCAGGTGCCCCTCAACACCTGTGTTCTAACAAGCCCTTCATACAGAGACACCCATCCTCTGATTCAAGAACCACTAGACCACAGGTCCCGTCAAACTGGCCACATGCACGGCACATAGAGCATTGTGACGTCTCTATTTCAGCCTGTACTTGGGGCCCCCGTGTCTTGACTCTGGACAGCAGCCCATGTCGGCCACTCCTTCCCCTCAGTGCTGGCTGAGAAGTGTGGCCAGGAGGCAGAAATTCAGCCCTGTGACATGAGCGCACCAGGACTCTGGTAGAGAAGACAATGTCTACCAGGACCTCCGAGCTGAGCTCACCGACCCTCTCCCCAGTTCCATGGGAGACATGTCCCCTTCTTGCAGATCGCGCTGCGGTAACCTTGGCTAACAAGTGTATTTTCCCAAAGGTATTTGGGCCTTCAATGTGAAGCACTCTTTAATGATGGAGGTGGTTGAAGCAAGACAGAAGAGAGATGAAGGTAGGGCTTGGGGCTTAGCCACCGGAACTCCTGCCTCAGGGTTGGTCAAAGCTTCCAGAGTGGGGGAGGGAAAGCAAAGAGGTGGGGCTCCAGGTGGCCGCTGGTTATACATGTAGAGAGAAGGTAGCAGGAGACGGAGGAGGGCTGTGGCTCATGTTGTTGCAGAAGGCTATGCCTTCACCTCTGCCAGATACAAGCAAATGTCTTGACATGCAAGATCTTTGCATTAAAAAAAAAAGATTTTATTTGGGGCACCTGGGTGGCTCAGTCAGTTAAGCGTCCGGCTTCAGCTCAGGTCATGATCTCACAGTTCGTGGGTTCGAGCCTTGCGTCAGGCTCCGGGCTGACAGCTCGGAGTCTGGAGCCTGCTTCGGATTCTGTATCTCCCTCTCTCTCTGATCCTCCCTGCTCATGCTGTCTCTCTCTGTCCCTCAAAAATAAATTAAAAAAAAAAAGATTTTATTTGTAATTAATCTCCACACCCAACACGGAGTGCAGACTCACAACCTTGAGACCAAGGGTGGTGCGCTCTGCAGACTGAGCCAGCCAGGCGGCCCGAGATCTTGGCCTTTTTCATCTGCTTTGAGGAGACAGAGACGAGTCATTGAGTTGCACTTGGAAGCTTGGGTGTGTGTGGTTTTTTGTCCTTTTTTTTTTTTTTTTTTTTTTAGTGAAAGATGATGTCCCACATCTTGCCTTCCTTGGGCAGAATAATACCGAGCTCTTGCAGGGAAATGAAACCTCCGACAACCCACTCTTTACTGACAGATCAGCTCCAGCTCAGGAAATGCCTGCAAGACAGCTTGGGAATAATGGTCGAATCTGTGTTTTCTCTGATGATCCCCATCGATATGGTTTTCTTTCACTGAATTCAGGTTGGAGATGGCGAGATTAAACTTGTAACTTCCTTGCCTTCCCAGACCCCTCTTGAAATGATCAATGTATGCACCATTGGAGAAAGCGGGGTAGGTAGAGGCAGCAGGAGGGAGACTGTGAGGCATTTCTGCTCGACAGAGTGTAGTTCCAAAGGGAAGAGGGAAGGACTGATCCACCCATGATTTGGTATCTGCACAGTAAAAGGCTGCTTGGTACACTGATGAACAGAATTTCTAGTAAAGCCTCCCTAACTCCAAATACTCAAAACCTCTGGCCAGCACTGGAGTGAAAAGCTTGAGGATGTTTGAGCCCATTAGATTTGAGTTCAAACCTACCATTTGCAAGTTGTGCAGGCTAATCAGCTTTAGTGTCAATCCTTGATTAATGGGCGGATGATTCCCATTAAAAGGTCTAACAGGGATTAAATGAAACAGGACGGGTAAGGAAGCAAACGTGCATAGTTACCGTAGACTGATTATTACACGCCAGATACTGTGCTAAAAGCTCTACATAACTTACTTTCTCTAACCCACAAGAAGCCTCTATGAAGTCGATCTCATTCTACCCACGATTTTACACATGAGGCAGCTACGGTTTAGAAGGGCTCCTGGGCTTGCTCAAGGCTCACAGCGATTGCCCAGGTGGAGAAGGAATGTGGACTCAACCAGTCTAATTGCAGAGCCCATGTTTCCATGGGCTGAACTATTGAGCAAAACTGTTCTGAGCCCTTAAAATGTATTGCTTTGGCTAATCTTTACAATCAGCTTCTGGTAACCATTTTTATTGGTGAAAAAAACATGGATGTTCAGAATGTACACAGTTTGATGTTATGCAAAGATCTGAAGCTGAGTGTGCTAGACTCCCAAGTTCTCTGCCCTTTACCATCATGCTGTTCTTTAACTGGTGGACACTCTGGAATGTCCTTCCGTCTCCCATCTTTGGATTCGATTTTATCCCTGCTGAATCCAAGGCGTGTAAGGGCAATTATGCATGATGGGGGAAACATTCAAAAAGTGGTTCCAATACCCTCCAAATCTTGTATGCACGTGCCTCTAAATCCCCTGTGTTTCTCTTTGCTGGTAGAATTCACAGAGAACATTGGGCTTCCCATGAATCTACTTGAAAAACACAGCCCGTGGCCAGCTTATGTCACATACACGTCCCCAATGGTGAGAAAGCTCATTGAGAAAAGCAAAGCCAGAGACCTGGAATGTATGCAAGCATTTGAAGAAAGCCAGCGGGCCCCACGGCAGAGCAAACCTTCCTACACAATGCACTTGAAAAGGAGAAAGTCATCTACATCTTCTGGAAACACGATGTTCAAGGATACGATGTCAGAGACCACGTTATCCGTACTGAGCACGTTTTCACTATCGTCCCTGGAGGCCGCCCTCGCCCCAGAACCAATACACTTTCATACGGAATCCAGAGAAAACCCCACTGCAAACTATAACAAGATCATCTTCTCTCGAAAACCTATGATGAGGACCCTTCCATACAGCTCACTTCTAGCCAAGGAGAAAATTTCAAATATTTAGCAGGGAATCCCTACCACCCCCCCTCCCTTTCCCAAGACTATACAGCAATTAAGCTCCATATGTCACAAATTTTATTATGTCCTTTGAATGTGAACTTGCCCCTGCTTGTGCAGAGGTTGGCCAGAGACAAACCAGATCAGAATGTGGGCCGTGGGTGGGTGGGTGAGCGCCCCCTCTCCAGAATCACCATCTGGTTGGGTTGGGAAGCGCCATGTTCTAGGTTCTGCTGTAGATGCTTAGAACCTAACTGAGGGCAGGCGGATCAGTCCTGGTCGGGGCAGGAGACAGAAATCACCCCAGTTATTATGCCAGAGATAATATCATATAAAGAATTACTAACCAGGTAGCTGAAAAGGGCAGGGAGAGGACTCACAGGTATCAGAGGTGCTAGCACCTTTAGGAAACAGTTCACAAAGCTTCAGAAGGGAAGATAATTGGACTTGTTTAAAGTCAGGTGCTTGGAGACAGGCGTGTGGGCTGAATCTCAGATTTCTGAGCTAAGGGGGACAGCTGGTTCTGGTGTCTCCGAGCTGGGAGGAAAGTTCCTGCGGAGATGGTACTTTTGTCTCTGATGAGGAGAAGGTCTTTAGCTGAGGTTGGTTCCATGATTGAGGAGAAAAGCAAACACCGGAGTCCAGTGCTTCTGGAAGGGCTTGACCCTTGAGCGAACAAGAAGCACTGCTAGTGGAAACAGGGACAGGAAGCCAACAGCGGTGAACAGGAAGAAAACCAGGAGAGAATTACTTCTTGTCTTCCAGCCTCAGGCCCCCTCCCCCCCAGGACCCACAATGGGCAGAGCCTATCAGAGAAGAGAGACGGCATGTTCCCTGCAGAACCCCAACCTTAGCATCTTTGCGAAGTATAAAAGGATAGACTTGAAGCCAAGAGAATGTAAGCTTCAAAACTGACATGGTGGGGTTTGCTGCACCTGGCCCCTGAACTTGGCATTGAGATTTTTTTTTTACCTCAGAGGGTTTACAAAGTGGCAGTGGGGATCCGAGTGTCCCCTGCTGAGCAATGAAGTACTTTCTCTCCTGTATCTCTCTGAGGCTTACCCTGTGGAGTCGAGGTGGAAGGGGAGAAGTCCCTGGCCAGACCTCAGCTGTCATCTGTCAGACCACACTTAGGATTGGCCCACCCATGCTCTGGGCAGTTCCCAACCGGCCCAGAGCAACTGGTGTTAAACTGAGTCTCAAAGCAGACAGGCTTTGTCTTTAAATTCAAGGGGGATCTTGTCATGAGAGAGAGACCTAGCTGATCTCACATTTGGGGTTTATGGGGGAGCATGGCTTCCCTGATAGCTTGTCTCTTCTCTGACCTCACCTTCTATATCCATGTTTGTGAAGTGATGAATACCCATCTTGCTTCCCTCACAGAGGGGCAGAGGATGTGAGGTGCAAGTGGCTATGAGTGCCATTGGAAGAAGGGGAATCTGCCAGATGTGCATTCTCTCCATACACGAGTCGTGGAGAAGTGTCGGCACTCACCCCTGGCAGTTGTGAGTAGTGTTGGGTGAGCTGCACACATCAGGAGCTCCAGACCAATTCCTGGGGTACCCCATCTTGGCCAGTGTGAACTCTTGCAAAAATACTGATGTTTTCCGGTGACTGAATGACTGTGTTTTGTGTCCATGGATCGTTCATAGATATGGAGGCAAGTGATAAATTCCTCAAACAAGACTTATCATCTCTTAAGATAATAGGTATTTAGAGTGTATCTGGGAGTATATTTACCTATTCTGGGAAGCTAGTCCTACCCGATGTCCAACATTGAGCGCTAGAGTTTATAGAGATTTGGGATTATTTCTTCCATTCCCTTTGAGGGCAGAGCAATTACAGTTTGAGAAAAGGCTTTCTAGGTGTTCAATACTTTTTACAAAAGTATCTGTATACTCTCTAAATTAAACAAGTTTTTAAATAGGTCACATTATTTAGATTAAGTCAATTCTTAGCCCATTGTAACAACACAAGCATGAGCAGAAGGACATTATTGCTGACACCTTATGTTGTCATGAAAATTGCTTGTATCTGTGGCTACAGTCCAGATATGCTCCCTCCTGAGGACTTCCAAGAAAGAAAAAAGTCTAATTCCTTTTGAAGCAGTGGGGGTGGGGGGGAGGCTTGTTGACCGGCCAGGACTACATTCGCGTGAGGACTGAGGAGGCTGTGGGGAAGAAGGAGTGTTCAGACGAGACCAGCTGGACCCAGCATTGAAGGTTTGGTCACTGGGGGGAGGGGGAGGGGTCCTAAATAATCTGTGATGTCTGTTGCTTAGATTTGTTTTTTGGTCCAGACCTCCCTGAGTGCGATGGAGGGAGAGACCCATGAGTAAAACCCTTAAAAGGCTCTTTTGCTAAAACCCAGGAAAGCCCTGGAGTATGCACAGAAAGGGGGAGGGTGACTTCTGGATTTCACAATGCACCAGCACGCAGTTCCCATGGTCCTGGGTCTGGCAGAGGCCCATGGATTGCTTGGTGGGGACAGATTTGTTCACAAAAACCTGAGAGGTATCCCCTGATGCCCCCAGAGCAGGCGTGAAGCCCTTCTGATGTGGAGGGCAGGGGGGCTGAAGTCTGCCCTGAGCAGTGGGGGGTGTGAGAAAAAATGGGGATTCTCCCTAATGTAACCTCATCAGCCCGTCCAAGCCGGGGGTGGTGGGGTGGGGAGTGAGGGGGCAGGGGGGTCGTCTGGGTTATCTCCGGTTCCTCCAAACCTATTGAACTTCCATCTCTGGAAGGGCACTAGCTTTCTCTGATGCTGCACAGACCACAGCCCCTTCTAATGTATCCCTCAGCATCTGGAATGTTCTGTTTGGCAGGTGAGCTGTCTTACTCGGTCTCCCTACTGTAGAAGGTTTATGAAACAGCAGAGCCCGTATTTTGTTGGCCCTCCTGTGTTGCTCTGTAACCAAGGCTGCCTTCAGACAACGTGAACAAAACGCTCTGGCTCCCGCGCACAGCGTGGTATTTACCCATTTGAAAGTGCTACCACTGCTGTTTCAACGGTGATGTTTAAGCTCGGCCGCTGGTCATTTTCACCCTGCTGGGTCCCTATGGACATCGAAGAGTCCCACATTTTGCAGTGTCTCAGCCGGGGCCCCGGAGCACGTCTTGAAGATTAGGCTGCTTGCCAGGTGAGGTGCCATAGGAAAGCCCTGCAGGGGTGACTGCGTAAGCCCGCACTGGAGGTGCAGCAAGCCAGTTGTTTGGGGCTGGTCTAGGGGCTCTCTGTCCGGGGTAGGAGGCCTGGAATTACGGACCTCAAGAATTAGGGATTTTAGTAACAGAGTGTGGGACTAGTACATCACGAGACAGCTGACCTCCTTTTCCTTGACCCAAGGTCCTGATGCAGGGGACAAGACTGTCACGGTGGTCCCCTTAGACAGTAGGGCTTTTGACCTTGGGCTTTGCTAAGAGTCCTCAGAGGACGCCGAGAAGTTACCCGGAACAGGAGATCTGGCTCAGGAATCCCCACCAGCGACCGACAGGGCATCTGCAGAGAGAAAACCAGAAGCGGGAATCCCTGAGACTTCACTCCACCAGTCAACAGAGGCGGTAAAAGGACCATTAAAGTGTTTTCTGTGAGATGTGTGTGTGTGTGTGTGTGTGTGCAAATGTTCAGCTTTGGCTGAGTCATTCATTCCTAGAAGCTTTTTGGTATCCCCACCCTTTTCGAGTGACTGCACACTTTCAGAGCCTGCACTTTATCAGTGCCAGATAAGAGAGGACAGAACGAGAGATGGGGGAGGGCGGGAGCTCACTGGGGTGGGGAGGGGCCTGAAATATACTGTGATCCGATGCCGTCAGAGCCCGGACTGAAGCTCAGGCCTGGGTTTATGTTTGTCGAGTCATCGGGAAATCCTTTCTCTTCCTCCTTCACCACCCCTCCCCCGCCCCAATCTCTTAAGGGCCACACAGAGCCTCAGCCAGCTGCTGAGGTCACACCGCAGTGTCCCAAAACTGTCGGGCGTGGCTGGGCCAGGTCTCTTCTTGGACTGAGTGTGTACATGAGATTCCTCTGGGGCTTTGAGGATGGGGTACAGTCAGGGCCAGTAGGGATGCAGGAACGCCTCAGTTTTAGGGGGAACCCACTGCTCCCCATACTCTGTGCCTTGATCCTGACCATGACCCAATTTCCATACGGGACAGGGCAGAAGATACCATGTCATGAAAAATATGGGGCGCCCGGGTGGCCAGTGGTTGAGTGTCCGACTTTGGCTCAGGTCATGATCTCACAGTTCATGGGTTCGAGCCCTACGTCGGGCTCTGTGCTGACAGCTCAGAGCCTCGAGCCTGTCTTTGGATTCTGTGTCTTCCTCTCTCTCTGCCCCTCCGCTGCTCACGCTGTCTCTCTCTCAAAAATAAATAAAAATTTAAAAAACCTTTTTAAAGAAAAATATATTGGAGGACTTGGTGGGAGACCCCTCCTTCCAGGCTCTGTATCCCAGGGGAAATAAACATTGCCACCCCCTCCTCCAGAGGCCCCTCTGGCAAGAGCTTCTGGCCGGAGTGGGAGGAGGCGCCCTGGCACGGCTCATGGTGTCAACTCACTTCCTCTCTAGATTCAATTGTGAGGCCACCCAGAACATTGCACTATTTTAGGGAGACAAGGAAGGTGAGAAGACACAACAGTTGAGGCAAAGTAGGGCATCGCCTGAGTGGAAGCACTTCTGTGTGTCTGTCAGTCAGGAAGATGCTGGCGGAGAGCGAAATTGGTACCAGAGAAAGTGAGAGCTGGAAAGGAGCTCACCCGGAGTGTGCGGGACCCTCTGCTGACACTTGTGTCTGTGTTAAAGCTTCTCCTCATCTCCTTTATTGCCCATGGGATTACATCCTTGCTTGCCTGGCTGACCAGCTAACGCTGGAGTAAGTGAACCCCATTGGGAGGGGAAGCCGGGCTACCAGCCCCAAGCCAGACTGCCCGCCTGTTCCCACATCCTTGTCTCTCCTTCAGTTCATCAAGGCAGCCCTGCTCCGGAGACAAAATGCAGTGGGAAGGAGGCTTCCTTTCATAACATCCAGAGGCTGGAAAGACACTCGATGGGGTTTTGTAAAAGTTTGCATTGAGCAGACACCTTTTCTATAAAGTTCCTTCTAGTCCTGGGGCGCCAGTGGGGCTCAGTCGGTCAAGCATCTGACTCTTGACTTTGGCCCAGGTCATGATCTCATGGCTTGTGAGATCAAGCCCCACATCGGGCTCTGCACTGACAGCGTGGAACCCTCTTGGGATTCTCTCCGCCCCCCGCCCCTCCCTGGCTCATACGCATGCTCTCTCTCTCTTTCAAAATAAATACACTTTTCAAAAATGATATAAGAAAATAAAGTTCTTTCTAGTCCTTACAGCACGATTCAGATAAAGGATTCAGGAGGTCCCTCTGATATGCCTTTCCTTACAGGATACTGGAAGGACAAGAGACAGTTTCTTGAACCTGAGCATCTGATTCTTCAGTTTAATGACCAATTCATGTATTTGCGATGGAATTTCTAGTTGATCATGTTTTCCTCTAACCCTTGTCAGAAGGGACACAATTTCACAGACCTAGCTTCTTCTGTTCCCACGTGTGCAGCCACGCTGATGGGCACCGAGTGCTCCCTTGTGCCGGGTGCCTTGTGGGGGGCCCAGCGGTGAATGTGGTGCACACACATCGGGCCATGGAGATGCCGGATGATCACAACTCTTCGACATGTGACAAACAAGCCGGGGGTGACGGCGTATCTGCACTTAGGCTCCTGACATGTTCTCTCCAGTCTCATGGAAAAGGGATTATGGCAGGAGGCAGGATTAGTATCAGGGCAGCTGCTCATAAAAAAAAGTGAGGTCATGGCAAATTTGGGGCCAAGTTGAAATTTTTTAGTGGCCTGGTGAGTTTTCTGAACTTCGCAGATCTGCCTTTAGTTTACGCTTGGCCCCGACTTTTGTGTTTGTTTCTGTCGCACCATGGAGCTGTCCTCCAGCTCGGGCGTGCTTTGGGTTAGGGCCTCTCCCTCTCGACTCCTTCCTGCAACAACCCGAGGCGGTGTCCACGTTTGCACAGGGTGCGTTCTACGCCGCTCCCCGCCTGCCTTTCCGTCCTGGGCAGCTTCAAAGGAGACCTCGAGGCTCCCTTGCTGTCCCCACCAGACCTCGGGCAGGCCTCCAGCATTGGCCCCTGGCCCTCTGAGCCCGAATGCGACTTCCCCAAATCTCCAGAGCGAAACGATCAGCCCTGCCTTTCTGCTGCTTCTCGGTGACGGACGGCCCTGCTTCCTACCAGCCTTTCCAGGTGTTCGCAGGCCCCTGTGTAGACTGGAGACAAAGGGTACATTGGAGCCGGAGAAAGCAGTGTGCTCTCTCTTGATTTTCCCTGCTCGACCTTGCCCTGGCTTCATCTCCTTCCTCCGTCTGGTCATAGCCACGGAGCTCCACCCCCTCCCCACCCCTTCCTCCCTCTTTCTTCCTTTCCTTTTGACCTTGTTATCTAGTTAATATTTTGTTGTCATGTCAAAGTCAGATGATACTCGTCTGCAGTGGCTCAGGCTCCCGGAGGTCATAAGTGACCAAGATGGCCTTGGCCTTATAAACTTCAGGAGAAGCACGTCCCTTTCCTGTTCAGATCCCAAGAGTCTGAGGCTCCAGCCTGAGGATGACAGGAGGTTCCCAGGGACTCCGGGGAATGCTTGCATATTCCGCAAAAACTGCTTCGTGGCCACCTGTCACCCTGGCCATCTGTTTCACCCCAGAAGAATTGCTTCAAGGTTCTGGATTCCTGCTGCCTTGTCCAGCCTTTGGGGTGCCCCTGAAGCCACCTGAGGCACAGCTCATAACATCCCTGAAGACTCAGGGTCCCAGAAGCACAATGAAATAATAATTGCTACCAGAAGCGTCTACTTGGGGAGGTCTACAAGTCTCGGTCCGATTTCTGTTGCCTGGCTAGGTCCCCTCGACCTCCAACACGGATCTCAGCGAGTCTCCAGTGACTCAGAATCCAGGCCAAATTCTGTCTTATTCCTGGGGACACTGGAGCTGCCAGCACCTTACTTTCTGCCATCCATAGCCTCCCTCTGTTCTTTTTTCCTCCTCCACTTGCTCATCCTCCTCCTCTACTTCCTCCTCTTCCTCCTCCACTTCCTCCTCCTCCACCTTCTCCTCTACCTCCTCCTCTTCCTTCTCCTCCTTCTTCTCCTTCTCCTTCTTCTTCTTGAGACAGAGAGTTGGGGAGGTGCAGAGAGAGAGGGAGACAGAGAATCCCAAGCAGGTTCCACATCCAGCATGAAGCCTGACATGGGGCTTGATCTTACAACCGTGGGATCATGACCTGAGCCGAAATCAAGAGTTGCACACTTGACGGACTGAGCCACCCGGGTGCCCCCCACCCCTCTGTTCTTGATCGCAAACACATTGCCACCAGGAATGCCAACTGCCTCATTCATAAGATACGGCTTAGTTTTCCTGGACTGGAAAAGACCTTCCCAGTATTCAACAGGACATTGAAGGGTTCATGGCACCTGTGACTTTGTCACCAGTAGGAATCACAGACATTTTCAGAGCACGGGATAATTTCAGACATCTTGAAGTATCATGTACACTCACTGCTTTTTAGAAATGATGGTAGGCGTTAGTCTTGCTGCTACATCTTGTTATTTAATGCATTAATAAAACCCATACTCCGCTTTAAAAAGATCTATTTAAAAAAATACTTTGAAGGGTTCCTGGGTGGCTCAGTTGGTTAAGTGTCCGACTCTTGATTTCGGCTCAGGTTGTTGTCTCACAGCTTTGTGGGTTCAAACCCCAGGTTGGGCTCTGTGCACTGATCACGGGGGACCTGCTTGGAATTTTCACTCTTTGCTCTCTTCCCCTCCCCCACTCATTCTCTCTCTCTCTCTCTCTCTCTCTCTCTCTCTCTCACTCAAATAAATAAACTTAAAAAATATCTTGATTATTTAGTTTTAAAATAATTAGTTTACTGTTTTAGTCCTATGCCTTTTATTTAAAAGATAGTAAGAGCTGGGGCACCTGGGTGGCTCAGTTGGTTAAGCATCTGGCTTCAGCTCAGGTCAGATCTCACGGTTTGTGGGTTCAAGCCCCACGTCAGGCTCTGTGCTGACAGCTCAGAGCCTGGAGCCTGTTTCGGATTCTGTGTCTCCCTCTCTCTCTGACCCTCCCCTGCCTGTGCTGTCTCTCTCTCTGTCTCTCAAAAAAAAAAAACACACAGAAAAAAATAATAAATTATAGTAAGAACCCCTGACATAAGTTCACTTTTTGTGACTTCAGTGTTTTGGATCTTGCTTCTGTTGAACATCTGAAGGAAATAGTGGAAGTCTCTCTCTCCATCCACGTCCACTCCAGCAAGCAAACACTGCTTCCAGGTGGCAGATCTCCTTGCAGATTCTTTCTTTGATGCAGATATAGTTATATTTGGTGTGTGTATACACATAATCTATGCATATCATAATACACACGGTTCTTCGCTGTGGGATCACTGTACGTATTCTATCGCTTGCTTTTTCCCCTGGACATCCCTCCCTGGTGAGGTACATAAATTGCCTCCATCCTTTGGGATCGCTTCGAGGTGCCAGAGTTCCTTCATCCATTCCTGACGGATAATCAGGGTGACTCCAATTTTGCCCTGTTTTGACTCCTGCTGCAACAGATCTTGATGCCCTTCGTGAGGGCTTTCTTCCCTGGTCTTCCCATGACCTCATCCTTGAGTGCTTTAGCCACTTTCAAGGGGCTGTTCCTGGGGAAACTGAGGTGAGTGGGCTTTAGGTATGGGAGCCCCATATTTGAGCTTCTTTTCCTGAAGGCTCTTGAGACATCTATGTGTCTGTTGGTGGGAGAATTCTGGCCCCCTCCCCCCGAATGCTCAAACAGGATGATTCTGGTGCTCAAGTGATCACAAAAGGCGGGGTTGGTGACCACGTCACCCTTCTTTTTGTGACATCTAGGTCCCTGTGCTTTGTGTTACTCAGAGATCCTATACGGTTGCACAGGTTGAGAACTGCACCACTTCACAATGATGGGTGTAGGGATGCAGTTTCCCACAGACTCCAATGAGAATGAAACTCTTTGAGTAACATCTAACACAACAACCCTGGCTTTCTGGGTAGAAATGGCTACATTCGTGTTTCCTTCAAACAAATCACTGTTTTTACAAAGATGGGATCTTACAAAATACATTTTTTAATTTAGGGTTTTATTTTTAAGCAATCTCTGCACCTAGTGTGGGGCTTGAACTTCCAGCCCTGGGATCAAGAGATGTACGCTCTACCGACTGAACCAACCAGGTGGCCCACAACATACACTTCCTTGGCTTTTCTCACTTAACAATGAGATGTTGACTCGTGGATGTCCTTGAAGTCAATCAGTAGAGATCAAACTCATTTTTCTCAATAGCTGGGTGACTTCTCACGGTAATCAATGCTTCCTGATTCGATTTACTTCTTCGATTTCTGCCAAGTCTTGGGGGCTCTCGAGTTCCTTTCCCCCCGACCTGCCCTAGGATTTGGCTCAGTGTAATAACACCCTGTGTTTGTAGGAAGCAAACAAATTCTCAGTGTGTTCGCGCACGTTGCTTCATGCATCAGCCTCCCCAGGATGGGGAAGACCCAGGTTAAGACCATGTTCTCGGCTCACACAAGCACAGAAATTGCATCTTGCCCCCATGCCTCAGCTTTCCTCACCGGATGGCGTGGCCTCTCCCCCCAGGCATCCATTAGCCCCTCCTGATTCATGGAACCTGCCCTGGGTCATCTCTGGGTTGGCAGCTCACGGCTCCCGCAGCGAGGGCGTGGGGCAGCCATCCGCCTGAGGATGCACGTGCCCAGCAAACGCTCATGGAATTCTGCCCCGTAGACCCGGAGCTAATGCTCATCATGGTTGTCAGCTGCTCGTAAGGCGCCACACGGCCAGGCCCTCAGCCAGCATGTTGAGTTTGGGCTGTAGGCTCCCCGTGGGGGATGCATGTGGGTAGGAGCTCGGCTGTGAGTCTGGGGCCCGCCAGCGGGCCATGCAAGGTGGGACTGTCGGGTTCCTGAGGTGGCTCTTCACTGGCCTTTAGCCAAAGAATTCCCTGAAAATCGGGACATGGGGCACCTGGGGGCTCAGTTGGTTAAGTGTCCGTCTTTGGCTCAGGTCGTGATCTCGCAGTTCGTGGGTTCAAGCCCTGTGTCAGGCTCTGTGCTGACAGCTCAGAGCCTGGAGCCTGCTTCGGATTCTGTGTCTTCCTGTCTCTGAACCCCCGCTGCTCGAGCTGTCTTTCTCTGTCTCTCAAAAATAAAAACCATAAATAAAACAAAAAAACCCCAAACAAAACAAAAGAATATGGGGACAGACATTGGAGAGTACAGTCCTCTTATATTTTCAGTCACCTGCTGAAAAAGTCTTTTAATAAACACCCAAATCTATAATGACTATAGGGTGAATAGTGTCCCCTGGGGTTGTGCAATTGTACCACCACCCTGTGACCACACAGGGAGGCCCAGGAGGGAGGTGATGCCTGGCTCGACACTTGAAGGTCAAGTAGGCTTTAGCCTGAAAAGCTTGTGTGTGTGTGTGTGTGTGCCTGTGTGTGTGTGTGTGTGTGTGTGTGTGTGTGTGTGTGTGTGTGTGTAGGGGATGAGGACACCATTCACTTACTAAAGACCGCTTTGGTGAAGATGTCCAGTAGAACAGTGTTTTTAAAAATATGTCCGTAGGGGCACTTGGATGGCTCAGTCAGTCAAGTGTCCAACTCTTGGTTTCAGCGGTTCGTGAGTTTGAGCCCCAAGTCAGGCTCTGCAATGACAGCATAGAGCCTGCTAGCGATTCTCTCTCTCTTTCTCTTCCCCTCTCCCTGTTTGCACTCTCTCTCAAAACAAATAAATAAATACACATCAAAACATAAAAATGTGTTCATAAATCTTTTGATGCTCTTGCCTTCAAGACACAGAGCTTGATTTCTTTCGTCTTGAGTGTGGGGCCGGACTTAGTGACCTACTTCTAATTAGTAGAATATGGCCGGAGGGATGGTATGTCACCTGTAAGATTAAATTATGAAAAGATTGTGACTTTAGTCTTGGGTGCCCACTGTCTACCTCAGATCACTTGCTCTGGGGAAATGAGCGGCCACATCGTGTGACCAGCACCATGGAGAAGTCCAGGAAGACTTTTGCCAACAGCCACGTGAGAGAGCTCGGAAGTGGGTCCCCAGGGCCCCTCAAGGGACTGGCCAACCCCTCCGAAATCTCATGACAGACTTTACGCTAGAACTACCTGGCCATGCCGCTCCCCAAATTCTTCACCATTAGAGATTCTGTGATGTAATAAGTGTCAGTTGCTTTAAGCTTCTAGATTTTGGAGTAATTTTTTTATAGACCATTTGATCATGTAGTGGAAAGGAATTCAGTCCATTTGAGACATTAAAAGAAGGGCAGGGTGCAGAAGCAGTGGTTTTCACACCTCAGAGCTCTTACAAATCGCCTTCTGCGTGTGCCAAAATGCAGATTCCTGGGACCCACATGGAGAGAGCATGATTTAGTAGGTCGGGTTGGGGCCCAGAGATCTGTATTTTATTTATTTATTTGTTTGTTTATTGACTGAGGGAGATAGAGAGAGAGAATCTTAAGCTCCAACCCAGCATGGAGCCGAGGTGGAGCTTGATCTCACCACCGTGAGAACATGACTTGCACAAAAATCAGGAGTTGGACCCTTAACAGATTAAACCACCCAGGGGCCCCCCAGAGATCTGGAATTTAAGTCAGTTTCTCAGACCATCTTAATGCAGGTACCCTGAAAGGCACTTTGAGAAGCTCCAGTTTGGGAAGATTGGTAGGTTGAGTGACCCAAGTCGAGGCTGGGGGGATGGCAGGTAGAAGGTGAAAGGCGGGTCACCTTGGAAAAACCAAAACCAAAAGACAAGTCTCTTTTCTAGGACAATGGACAACCACGGCGAGGTGTGAGGCAAAGCAATAGCTAAATCCTTAAGCAGAGACTAAGACCTGTTTGGATTTCCTCTCTCATTGATCTGGCTTGTCCATAACTCAAAGATGAACCTTAAAGATGGCATAGATGAGGGAAAGTGGGGGATAAGGTCTGCCTTTGAGGGACTCACAAGTAATGTTAAGTCATCAGCGTGAAAAGTTGTGCTTTATTACAACAAAGCTGAGCCTACTCAGAGCCTTTCGGAAATCCTTTTCTGAGTCGGGTCATGTGCTATCCCAACAACCAGTTGCTTTAGAACCACAAAATGACTGAATGAATAGATTCGCTTCAGATGATTTTATAGAGATGTTTACTCTCATGCAATCATTTTGAAGATGAGACAGAGGGTCAGAGTGGCCCAGTGATTTATTCAAGTATTTGAATTCAATACCTCCAAATCTTCCAGGTCCACTGCTGAAATCAGTCAGGGACCAGGGAAGAGGGCCTTGTGGCCTGAGTGTTGGCATTTCCTAGCAGACTGAATGGGGGTAGACTGAATTCCTTGGGGAAAGCTTTCTGAAAGAGGTGAGGATTTTAGAGCTGGGCTTGAAGAGAGTCACATGAATGGGTATGGAGGCAAGAGTGAGACATCCCAAGAATATTAAAAAATGGACTGCAGTCTACAATTCCTTTTTTTTTTTAGATGCTTTTTTTAAAATTTATTTTTGAGAGGCAGAGAGAGACAGTGCGAGCAAGGAAGGGTCAGAGAGAGAGGGAGACACAGAATCTGAAGCAGGCTCCAGGCTCTGAGCTAGCTGTCAGCACAGAGCCCAGCGTGGGGCTCGAAACCACAAACTGTGAGATCATGACTTGAGCCGAAACTGACGCTTAACCGACGGAGCCACCCCTACAATTCCTTTTCCTTAAAAAAAATTGGCGAATCATAGAATTTCCTAAAAACTTTAGACAAAACCATATTCCTCCCTAGGGCACTCTGGGCAGAGGGTGTTGGCATCTTTGCCCTCCTTCCAGGGTGTTCTTGGTTTTGCATGGGCTCCAGGAGAGGTAGGACTTGGGTTTTGTGCAACAACTTAAGCTCATCTCTTAGCCCACCCCGTTTCCTGCAGTGTTGTCCATTGTTGTGTGCAATGCATTGAATGGTAGCATCTATGGTGGAAGGAATCTCATGCCCCCTGGGATTCCTGCACATGCCCATGGCGTCCCACTCCAGGCCCCTGCAACTCTCCACCTGGGAGCTTTCTCCTGATGCCACGGACGGCAACCCCCCCAGGCAACCCCTCATCGAGCCATCTGGGAAAAAGGGGATCTCCTTCTGGGGGATGTTCTTTTATTCTGCATTTTGCACAGGGCAAAGGGGCTCTTAACGGAAAAGGCAATTTGTGCACCATCAAACTAAGCAACAAAACAGGCCACTGACTATCATGCCAGAGTAGTTTCCTCCCCCACCTCCCTGCCTGAACCCCACTCTTCCCCTCCCTGGAGGCGACCGCCATTATGACTTGGTGTGCATCTGTTTGGAAAATTCTCAGTATGTTCTTAAAACCTGGAGTCAGATCATGTCACATCTCCTCTCGGTATAAAGCCAGAGTCCCTCAAACATCCAACGCTCTTATGCCCCCTCTCCTCTGAATGGCTTCCCCCCTGCTCGCCTTGGCACGTACTGCTTCAGCCTCCCTGGCCCCTCGGTCTCTCTCCATCCTGCCACCAGGCCTTTGCACTTGCTGTCCCTTCTGGCCGGACCTCTATTCCCCACTCAGGTGCGAGCCCCTCTCCCTCACCCCCTCCAAGGCTTGGCATTTCTCTGAGACCTGATCTAAACAGAGCCCCTGAACCCCCTTATCCCTCTCTTCATTTTCTCCACTTTCTTCCCTGTGGCCCGCTGTTCCACTTACTGTTCTCTGCATCAATATAAGATATAACACAATACAGTACAGTACAACACAACACAACACAACACACCACGAATGAGAGCTTCATAAAGGCTTATATGAACAGAGGATTTTGTCTATTTTGTTCACTGCTGTGCCCCATCCCCGTGCTTAGAAAGGGTCCTGGCACACAGCAGCTGCTCAGTAAATCTCTGTCCAGTGAATGCCCAAGCATGTATCTGAACATGCACACACACGGACACACAGACACGCACGTCCTGTGACACGTGGTGCTTCATTTTTTGTTTTTTCTGCTTCGCAATCTTGGAGGTTGTTTCTCTTAGAACACAGAGTGTCACCACCTCCACTGAAACTACTGAGGAGTATGCTATTTTATTTTATTTTATTTATTTATTTTTGAGAGACAGAGAGAGATAGTGCAAGCAGGGAAGGGTCAGAGAGAGGGAGACACAGAATCTGAAGCAGGTTCCAGGCTCTAAGCTGTCAGCACAGAGCCTGACACAGGGCTTGAACCCACGAACCGGGAGATCATGACCTGAGCTGAAGCCGGCTGCTTAACTGACTGAGCCACCCAGGCGCCCCAAGTATACTATTTTTAAAAAGCGTTTATTTATTTTGAGAGCGAGAGAGAGAGAGAGAGAGAGAGAGCATGCAAGTGCATGGTGGGGGGCTGGGCAGAGAGAAGTAGAGGCAGCATCCCACCCAGGCTCCGCACTGTCAGCCCAGAGCCCGGTGTGGGGCTTGAGCTCGCAATCCTGAGATCAAGACCAGAACTGAGATCAAGAGTTGGATGCTCAACCAACTGAGCCACCCAGGCGCCCCTGCGGAGATAGGGCGGTGTGAACGTTCAGAGTGCCTGTGACCAGTATTTAACCAACGAAACCTTCTGGTGGACCTCTGGATGGAGTCCAGTGTCCCGGTGGACATCTGGATGGAGCCCAGTGTCCTGGTGGACCTCTGGATGGAGCCCAGTGTCCCGGTGGACCTCTGGATGGAGTCCAATCTCTAGCTGTTGCAGACGCAGCTACAGAGTGCTCTGTGTCTCGCTCCCGTGAGTGAGGGCATCTGCAAGTCGAGCTCCAGGAAATGCAGCTGGTGTACATGTGCATCTTGTTTGAAAGGACATTTGGAACAGGTCACATCTGTCTATACTTCCCTCCACAGTTGATGAGAATGTTGATTTCAGCGCAGCTTAAGCAACACCGTGTATTAGCAAAGGTTTGATCTTTGTTGACCTAATTAGTAACAAAAAAGTTTTTTAACAGTATGGGGACAAGTTTTATAGGTTTTAATTTGCTTTCTCTTTTTTTTGCATTTTGATATATCATTTCATCATCATTATCATTATTATTACTTTAATTTTTTTAACGTTTTTATTCATTTTTGAGAGACAGAGAGAGACAGAACACTAGTGGGGTAAGGGCAGAGAGAGAGGGAGACACAGAATCTGAAGCAGGCTCCAACCTCTGAGCTGTCAGCACAAAGCCCGATGTGGGGTTTGAACCCACAAACTGCCAGATCGTGACCTGAGCCGAAATTAGACACAATCAACTGAGCCACCCAAGCGCCCCTTTAATATGTCATATCTAAGTCCCTCTGTGGGTGTGTGAACTTCTTGTTTCTATGTTTTGCCCATTAAAGAAAAAGTGAGTCATTGGCCTTTCACTTGGGGTTTATGAGGCCTGTTTTCATACTAAGCCCTTCATCTATTGGTCCTTTATCCATAACCTGCTTTTCAAATATTTTCCCCATCTTTTTGTTTGTATTCTGATATCATTTTGGTGTTTTTGGTAGGGATGAAGCTTTAAATATTTATATAGTCAATTCATCAATAGCTATGGCTTCTGAGGGTTGTTTTTTTGTTTGTTTTTGTTTTTGTTTTGTTTTGTTTTGTTTTTTTGAGAGACAGAAAGTGCGAGCAGGGGAAGGGGCAGAGGGAGAGAAAGAGAGCCCCATGCCCGGCTCTATCCCATGACCATGAGATCATGACCTGAGCCGAAATCCAGAGTCAGATGTCCAATCAACGAGCCGCCCAGGCGTCCCCTGAGTTTTGTCTTAATTAGAAAGACTGTCTCCTCTTCCAAGATTACACACAAAATGATCTCTTGTTCTCTTCTGGTACTTCCATAACGTTTCTCATTTTTAAACACATATTACAAGAACATTTAGGATATGGAATGGCAGAGGACTCAGGTTAACTTTTCCCTCAATGGTTAGCCAGTTTTCCCAACAATATTTATTGAATAATCCATTTTTTACTCGGTGATTGGATATTTGCCCTTTTTTACACATTATTCTGTGTTTTTCAGTATCTTTTGGGACTCTTGATTTTGGCCCATTGGTCTGTCTGCCCGTTTATGCGCCAGAATCAAATTGTTTTCACTAATGCAACTTCAAAACCTCGCTTGCCAGCCGATAAGAGGAAGTCCAGAGGGTCTTTCTGTCATTTTTTTTTTTTTGATGGTCACTGAGCCTTTTGGCAAACACGAATGTAATTTTTAGGTGGTAAAATTGCCCTCTTTTCTCTGAGGTGATCAGAATGGGTCATGAACATAGGCTCCTTTCTTCTGTTAACTGTCAGCCCATCTTCCTTCTGAAAGGTTAAATTTCATAATTGGGTGATCGTACAACAAAAGACCTATTCCTTCCCTTCCCCCGAGCTCCTAACCCCGTCTGCAACCAAATCTGTTTACGTGGTGCAGTGGCTGAGGTGATTTCTAGCAGGTGTGACAGGGGAAGGTCAAACCTTGATTCACCAAGTCACGGAGCTGTCTGAAGTTATGCCCTTTTCACTGGAAAAAAAAAAAAGAAAAAGAAAAAATCCCAAAATAGGAGAAGAATGCAAATCAGAAAAAAAAAATTCCACTTTTGGCATTCTTGGAATATGCCTGCTACAAACAATTCCATCAAATACTGAAAAGGAAAGAAGAAAGAAAAAAAAAAGAACAAACCGAACCAAAACGAAAAACCAAACCAACAAGGAAAGCCCCCGAAAGCACGAAGCCTGGGGCTAAGGCCGTGGCGAGTTGGAGCTACTGTAGAAATGGCGGTTTTCCTCGGTCCTTCGTGACCTGCCCGAGGGCCTGCTCCAAGTCCCTGCACACCACTTCAGTGGGGGTTTGGTATGAAGTTAATGTTTTGAGTGGGTGAGGCGTAGGAAGCAAAAGCAGATATTTAGACATTTTTTCCCCCTCTGCTTTTTTCTCCTAGAATATTTCTGGCGTCCAAAAGAACAGGCCCCCATTGTGCGGCCCTGCCCTGGGCAGCTTGGCGCCGGGGGCGCTGTCTGCAGCCTTTTGAGACACCATCTTTGAGGGTGCATGAGGACCCCTGGGGTGCAGACACAGGACAGCCCCAGACTCACCCTGACCTGGGTGACTGCGGGCTGCCTCTGCTCCCCTCTCCCAGGCATCTAGCACCAAAGAACCGTCCAAACCTCATGAACAGGAATAATGGTGTCCAGAGCTTGGCACTTGTAAGCCAACCTTTCACCCCTTTCTCAAAGACCACGTGTCTAAGTGTCTGGAATGGACAAGGGCAGGCGACGAGTGACCGAGCCTTCAGCCCTCCCTGGCTTTCAAGCTCAACTAACAGGTATTTTGCAGAACTTGCCCCAGGGGTGGAGCAAGAAGGGCCCAAACACCTGTAAGTGACCAGGCCTGTGGGACCCAGAAGCACCCCAGGGCTCCAGGAGACCATCTAGTGGGCTCTGGTGGGCCCTCCTGCCTTGTCCTCTCACTCTGTCTTTTCAGTTAAATTCTCTTCTCTGTTGAAAAAGGTCCCTGTATATGTGCATCTTCCTTCCCAGGGTTCTCTGCCTTGTTGTAGAATGAGCCGTTTGGAGAGACAGAACCAGTGGGATATACAGAGACACGCACAAGAGCACATTTATTATAGGAATCGACTCGTGTGCTCATGGGGCCTGAGAAGTCCCATCATCTGCCCTCTACGAGCAGAAGAATCCCGTATAATTCGGCCTGAGTCTGCAGGCTTGAGAACGGGGAGATGGATGTTGTAAGTCCTGGAGTGAGTCCGAGAGCCAGAGAAGCAAGGGGATGGATCGGTCTGAGGGCCGGAGATGGTGGTGGTCTCCACTCAAGCAGAGGGAGAGCATTCGCCCATCCCTCACTGGTTTGTTCTCTTGGAAGGTTGGATGAAACCCACGGGCATTGGTGAGGACCGGTCTTCCTCACTCAGTCCACCCATTCAGATGGTAATCTCTCCCGGAGACCCACTCAGAAATCAGATTACACCAGCTCTCTGGGCATCCGATAGCCTGTCAAACAGACACAAACAAATGAACCGTCACAGTCTTCCCCAGGAGGGTCTGGTAAAAGTTGGGTGTTGGTATCTAGAGATAATGGCTTGGCCTCGTCTTCCCCAGTAGACCAGCTCTTCCATATTCTTAGCTCTAACTACACACGTGCTCTCCAAGCAGGGGCTCCTGTCACCTGTCTGTTGGACATCTGCTTCATTTGACTGTCGAAAAGATTAAATGAGATACTGTGTGTGGTAATAAAAGTAATTACAGTTGTATTTGTTTACTGAGAGCTTACTGTGTGCCAGGTACCGTCAACTTTCTGTGTGTGCATCGCTCAGTCCTCATAAAACCTGTCAGGTAGGTATTTTTATTGCTGCAGATTTTTTGAAAGTTTATTATTTTTCAGAGAGAGAGAGAAAGTGTGAGTAGGGGAGGGGCAGAGAGAGAGGGAAAGAGAGAATCCACAGTGATGTGTGGAGCCCACTGTGGGGCTCGAACCCATGAAGAGTGAAATCATGACCTGGATTGCTCCTGCTTTTTATAGCTAAATCACAGCGGGTTTAGAAAGATGCTCAGTCATAGAGAGGATGTCGGGAAATGTGGTGGCTGGATTTATCACCTGTACTGGTTCCTAAGGGCCGACCGTGCACATCTCTCTCCACCTCCATGTAGAGTGACATTACGTTCATTATGTTAGCAGCTTGAGATTGGCCCTGGTGGGAGTAGACACGCCACAGAAATGAGCAAACACTATAAATCATGGATTTCCCCCTCCTTTCCCCCCCTAAAAATCCTGCTTCGCTTCCATGACTGCTAATATCACACTTCTATCAGCGTAGAAATGATCTTAGAATTGGTGCCTACTAAAATCAATATGGTACAAGAGGGTGTCATCTCAAATTTTATTTTTTAAAGTTTATTTGTTTTGAGAGAGAGAGAGCATGAATGGGGGTGGTCACAGAGAGAGAGGGAGAGAGAGAGAATCCCCAGCAGACCCCGCACTGTCAGCACAGAGCCCAATGTGGGGCTTGAACTCATGAACTGTGAGATCATGACGTGAGCCAAAATCAAGAGCCAGATGCTTAACTGACTTAGCTACTCAGGTGTCCCCCCAATTTCTAAATGGAGGAAATACCTTCACTAGACTGATAATCCAGTCCAAACAAGGAAGAGTTTCACTTCTCTGAGCTTGTATTGTGGGAACCCGAGAAAGCCCTACATAAGGGGCCTACGATCAGGATCGAAGCACATGGTTTGGAGAAGCTTCAGGTCAGGTAGGAGGGCCACAGATTTGTCACCACCAGTTATGTTGAGGCTCACGGTGCCCCACACAGCATTTTTTTCTGAATAGACCCTGGAAAGTAAAGACGCTGACCAGGAGATCGCTTGAGGGGAGCTGTAAAAAGAGAGGGTCTTTCCTGGGGAGGCTGGGGAAAGAGAGGGAGCTGGGCAGGGAGCTGAACGCTGAGTAAGGGGGTCATCTGTGCCTCCAGCCCCAATGATCTCACTGTTGTGAGACTGAGCCCATGTTGGGCTCCATACTGAGCATGGAGCCTGCTTGGGATTCTCTCTGTCTCTGTCTCTGTCTCTGTCTCTGTCTGTCTCTCCTTCTGCTCCTCTCCCCTGAGCTCTCTCTCTATCTCTCTCTCTCTCTCAAAATAAAAAATAAAAACAAAAATATAAAGGAAAACCCCAGAAGCCATCCAGCCCATCATGGGCACGCACAAATGCTTCCTTCACAGAATGCTCTCTGAAGACTATAAATTGCGGCATAAATCCAATCGCCTTGGTTTTCAGGATAAGCTTTCTCCTTATTTGAGTGTAAAACCAAGATGCAGGCTGTAAGGAAGGCAGCCGACTCCGTGTTTGGATGTCATGGCCAAGACGCAGAGAAAGAAGAAACAGATTGTGAGCGCATCTTGTTTATCAGGCGGTCAGATGTTTACCAAGGACTCACCCTTGTGGACTCTGCGCCGCCAGCCCCCTCCTCCTGCTCGGTTGCCGTGATTTGTTATCATCGCCCTGTCCCCAGGGACCTGTGAGGTCTGGGTGTGTTGGAAGGCGGGAAGCGGGTTCAACTTGTACTCATGACTTTGTTCACCAAGCATTTGTTGAAACCTACTAGGTGCTTCGAAGGCTATCAGGCGGATGGAGCAAAATTCTTCTCTTTTTAATTTTTTCTAACATTTGTTTATTTTTGAGAGACAGAGAGAGACAGATCATGATCAGGGGAGGAGCAGAGAGAGAGGGAGACCCAGAATCCAAAGCAGGCTCTGGGCTCTGGGCTGTCGCTGGGCTTGAGCCCACGAGCGATGAGATCAGGACCTGAGCCAAAGTCAGACACTCAACCAACTGAGCCATCCAGGCTCCCTAGTAAAATTCTTCTCTATGTGGGGCTCAGGGGGAGGAGGGTGACAGAGAGGGCCGGTGGCAATTAGCAGGCAGGATGCAATGGCACATGTGCTAGTAAGGTGAACACTGAAGGTGTCATAGATGATGGGAACCCAAGGGGTCAGCAGGGAGCGCAGGGGGGCCCTGAAGATGCCTGGGCAGTGGCAGAAATAAAACGATGTGAGGGGCACCTGGGCGGCTCTGTTGGGTAAGCGTCCATTTGACTTCAGCTCAGGTCATGATCTCACAGTTTGTGGGTTCGAGCCCCGTGACAGCCCAGAGCCTGGAGCCTGCTTCGGATTCTGGGTCTCCCTCTCTCCACCCCTCCCCTGCTCAAGCTCTATCTCTCTTAAAAATAAATAAACATTAAAAAAAGCGAGAAATAAAATGATGTGAGATTAGAACTCTCCAAAGCAAGGTGAACAGTGCATCTAAATAAATCACGATGCTCCCGAAGGCTGAGCTGAGAGACCAGCCGAGTCTCCGTCACAGCCCTGGTTAGGACAGCCCCTGGCGGGGGTGCAAATTGTCAGGGGACACCGGGTGCCACGCTGTGTTGGTTTTCCTGAGCGGCACCTCCGGCGCCCTGAGTTGCTGTGTGTGTTCAGGGTGACCACCAGCAGCCGCGCTCCATTCCCACGCTGGAGATGCAGCCCGAGGCCCCCGATCCCGGTGCTTGTGACCCTGAGCACCCTGGACAAGCCAGACACACAGGGGACATTGTTCTGCAGCGTCCAAGCTCTCCCAACGCGGGAAGCGGGTTCTACAAAGCCGGGCCTCTGCGTGGGCGCCCAGGAAGTCCAGACCCCTCTCCAGGTGGTAGTGAGCACGCTGCCTTGAGAGTAATCAAAAAGCACGATTCCAGACCTATATCCTAGAGGGACGGGCCTCTAGCATCAGACCGGTGCCGGGGTTAATGAACAGGAAGTTGCTTCCGATGCTGAATCCGATCCTTTAGTGGAAGTGCATTTGTGTTGGTTGGAGGTGTTTATAGACTAAGATACCATAAAGCAAGTCCTATAATGGAATGCACGTGAACTTGCTCTAGGAAGATTCCCGGAACTTCCAGACCCGGCTCTGCGTCACCTTGGTGCTCCTTGGGCTAGAGTAGTGCTCCGTGTGGCTGGCACTTTCCACAGGACATTTGATCATCTGTGTGCCAAGCTCCCTCCTCCCAGCTACACTGGAAGCCCCTCGCCCCGCCCTGTGAGGGCAAGGACGGCTCCCTTCTCCCCTTTGAGCCCCCAGCACTTAGCACAGTGCTTCCCATGCAGGAGGTGCCCCACTCAAAGCTGGGGAGCAGAATTAAAGTAGGCAGGCACTTGATGTCTCTGCACACAGCCCCCTATACCCAAATGTAAGACCTTTGTGCCCCAGGATGGAGGTGTCAGGAAAATGCCACCACGGTTGGACAGGCTTCCTAGGAAGCACAGCCTTTGGAGTCGGAAGGAACATGTAGCTTCCGGGAAGCTGCATTGTCCTGTGAGCTCAGATCTTCCTTTCAGGGAAGCAACCTGATCCACGGGACATCCGGTTCTTGGCTGTTGTGGCCTCTTAGGGGAAGAAGGGCCGGTCCTCCCGGCTGGCTTCATTTTGAAAAGCCAATTTGGTGCCCATTGGGCCCGTCAAGCGCATCGAAGGCAAGCGGATTCGCCTCCAACTATTTCTTGTTTTTGATGGCTGGACATCTTTCCTGGACACAGTGTTCCTCTCGGGCCGGCTCTCCGTTCCCCTGAAGATGATGTTTCTCATTACGAATAAATTGTAGGCACATCCCTGTCAGCTTCACATAGCAGATGTGATCCTGACGTGAAGTCACAAGCTGAATATTAAAAAAAAAATTTTGTTGACATTTATTCATTTTTGAGAGAGAGAGAGAGAGAGAAAGAGAGAAAGAGAGAGAGAGAGAGAGAGAGACAAAGCATGAGTTGGGGAGGGCAGAGAGAGAGGGAGACACAGATTCCAAAGCAGGCTCCAGGCTCCGAGCTGTCAGCACAGAACCCTGCATGGGACTTGAACTCACGGACTGCAAGATCTTGACCAGAGCTCAAGTCAGACGCTGAACAGACTGAGCCACCCAGGTGCCCCTGTAAGCTTATATTTACATATTGAATGATTTTATATGCACGGAGAAGTCATTAGCTAAATAACTGGTGCATATATATGTATATTTATATACATATGTAAAATATAATATATAAAGTAGTAACATACATTATGTAATTAATATATGTCTTTATTATATATAAAATACAGCAAAACCTTGGTTTGCCAGCCTAATTTGTTTCGGAAACATGCTTGTATTCCGAAGCACTTGTTGTCAAAGCGAATTTCGAGCACCACGGGCTCAGTTGTGATCACGTGACATAAGGCGGCATCTGCTAACTTGTATTACAAGACGTTGCTCGTTTATCAAGTTAAAATTTATTAGAAACGTTTGCTCGTGGGGCACCTGGGTGGCTCAGTTGGTTGAGCGTCCAACTTCAGCTCAGGTCATGATCTTGCGGGACCCTGCTTGTGATCCAGCCCCTCCCCTAATTGTCCTCAGTTGTCCACTTGTCCCCCCCCACCCCAGTCTTCACCCAAGTGACTCTGCCTGGCCTGAAGGCACCCCCACTCTCTAATCTCTTCCCTCTCTGGCATCTATGGTGGAGATGCCAGGCTTTGAGGAGCAGATCCATCCCCACAAAGGCCCGAGGAGCCCCCCTGAGACGTGAGGCCGAGGCCCAGTCTGTCCCAGGCCAATGGGTGGCAGGAGCAAGGAGCAGTCTGTCCATCCCACTGGAGGCCCCCCCTGGGGACGAAGCTGAAATCAGTGGGCATAAAACAGAGCAACTTCAGTCTCAGTGGGCTCTGTCTGAGCTCACCTGCTCACCTGCTCTCCTGTTTTCTCAATCCCCACAGAATTTTCCAGAGAAACGGAAGTACAGAGAAAAAAACCTCCATGTCCTGGCTGAAGATGGGGAAGGGCGAGGTCACCAAGCCCCAGTTTGGAAGGAATTTCTGCAGGACCCTAGGAGGAAGGGAAGGCTGGACTTGGGGATGAGCACGTGTGAAAGAGAAGGAGAGGGACCCCACCCGTGTGACCTCTGAGGCAGAGGCTTCGGGATGGGTCAAAAGGTTGGTCAGCAGGTGTTAGAGGTCGAATTGTGGCTCCTCGCCCCCCCTAAAATTATATGTTGAAGCCCTGAGCCCTGGCACCTCAGAGTGTGACCTTATTTGGAAACAAGGTCATTAAAGACGTGATCACGTTAAAATCAGGCCAGTAGGGTGGGCCCTTATCCAGTATGACTGGTGCCCTTATAAAATGGGGAAATTTGGACTCGTGAGACACCCACCAAAGAAGAATGCCATGGGAAGGCAAACAGGGCCACCTACAGGCCAAGGAGAGGGGCAAAGAGCAGAGCCTACCCTCCTGGCCCTCAGCAGGGAGGAAGTGCCAGTCAGCTTCATCTTGGACTTTCTTTTTTTTTTTCCTTTTAAAAAAAAATTTAAATGTTTTTATTTATTTTTGAGAGACTGAGAGACAGAGTGTGCATGGGGGAGGGGCAGAGAGAGAGGGAGACAGAGAATCTGAAGCAGACTCCGGGCTCAAGCTGTCAGCACAGAGCCCGACATGGGGTTGAACCCACAAACTGTGAGATCATGACCTGAGCCAAAGTCAGTCACTCAACTGACTGAGCCACCCAGGCACCTGATCTTGGACTTTCAACCTCCAGGACTGTGTGTGAGACAGAAAGTCTCTGTTGTTGGGGTGTCTGGGTGGCTCCGTCAGTTGAGCATCTGACTTATGCTCAGGTCATGATCTCATGGGTCTGGGTTTGAGCCTTGCATAGGGTTCTGTGCTGATGGCTCAGAGCCTGGAGCCTGCTTTGGATTCTGAGTCTCCCTCTCTCTCAGCCCCTCCCCTGCTCTCTTCTCTCAAACATAAACATCAAATCGATAAAAAAAAAAAAAAGAAAATCTCTTGTTGGAGCCCCTCCCCCTGTCCCCCTGTCCTCCCCCCCAGTCTGTGGCACTTTGTCCAGCAGCCCTTCTTCAGCAGGAAGAAATGCTGATGCGTGGCTCATGCTGGGTGTGGTGGCACCATGGGGGCCTGGCGACCACAGCTGCCCCTGCCACTCGGCAAAGGCAGAGCTTGCCTGTTCCGGATACTTCCAGGGGCCTCCCCTTGACCTTCTCAGCTGACTGGATTCCCAATCCAGCAAACAAAACGATTCCTGATCTGACAATGAACACATCCCCAAGTGACACAAGCCCTGGGGAAGAATTGCAGCTCTTCACTGAAAGTTTGCTGGGGTGGGGGGCCGGGGGGACGCAACATGCTGTACCCTCCTGGCTGCTTCTCTCTCCCCTCCTGGAGTTCAAGCCCCTCGTCGCTCCTCCCACTTTTTAATTTTTCCCTAGAAGTGTCCCAGCAGCCCTGGGTCTTCCCTGCTTCCCCTTCCCTCCCCCTTCAAGACCTTCCACTTCCTTCCCCATTGGTGCCTTTCCCCTCAGTTTGGTGGTGGTCAGACTCTTTCATATGTAGATCAGCTTAGCATCCTGTAGCTTTTGCTCACTGTCTTCTCTGGGTTTCAACCTGAAGGGAACCTCAAAGGCCGCACCACAGAGATCCCTTCTTCATTCTCCAAGGAGCCTGCAAAGATGGCATTCAATTGCAAAAGCATCGTTTACTGTGTATATTATTTAAAGTATTGATAATAGGCGAATTGCAAAGGTGACTTGGGGGGGAATTGTACTCCCCCTGGCAGTGCACCAATTAAGACCAATTTTGGGGGCATCTGGGTGGCTCAGTTGGTGAAGTGTCCAACTTTGGCTCAGGTCATGATCTTATGGTTTGTGGGTTTGAGCCCTGCATAAGGCTCTGTGCTGACAGCTCAAATCCTGGAGCCTGCTTCAGATTCTGTGTCTCCCTCTCTCTCTGTCCCCTCCCCTGCTTGTACTCTGTCTCTCAAAAATTAATAAATGTTAAAAAAATTTAAAAAAGATCAATTTTGAATCTGTTCATCCTAATCAGGGAATAGAATAACCTGCTGAATTTGATATGGTGAATATAAATAACACGCCTGAATTCATGCTGCTGAGTGGGTTAGAGCTCATGTTATCAAGGCCAGTTTAGTGCAAGGGGTAAGATTTATGCAATAATAGATATAGGCATTGGCAGTGGTAATGGTTTTGAGGCGCTTTGAGGACTAAATATAATGTATTGGCATACCTGTATACTTTAACTCCAGTCACAAAGGAAAAAGATGCCTTTCTCTTTGTCTAGACCGAAAATTTTTGCAGTGGGGCGCCTGGGTGGCTCAGTCGGTTAGGCGTCCGACTCTTGATTTCTGCTCAAGTCATGATCTCACGGTTTCATGAGTTCAAGCCCCACATCCCACTCTGTGCTGACCCTGCAGATCCTGCTTCTGATTCCCCTCTCCCCTTCTCCTCCCCTGTGCATTCTCTCTGTCTCTCTCAAAATAAATAATAAATGAAAAAAAAGGTTTCTGCAGAGATGCCCATGATCTTGGCCAGAACTCAGAACACTCCCCAAAGTATACACACACACACACACACACACACACACACACACATCTTTAAATGGCCATCAAATCCACTTACCATCCTCTCTCATGCTAGTGTTTCTTTAGAAACCCATTTGTGTTTTTCTGATGTCACATATCATGTGTTTACTCTCGAAAATAATAGGACAAAAAGCCAAAAGAAAAGTATGCTGTTAGATATTGCAACAAGCAATTTTACATATGTCTGTTCAAAGTTGTATTGAAACCTACACACAAATATATATCTACCTGTTACCTATCTCTAAATATTTATTTACAAAAGTGTGAAACACACCCCGCATGTGTTTATAAAAACGGTGCCGAGTGCGTACCATCTTGAAAACGCTTCCATCTTTTCCTTATCAGTACACTTATTTCTACTCATCATCTTCAATGGCTGCTTGGTCATGATGGAAAGTCTTTTTTTTTTTTTTTAATGTTTATTTACTTTTGAGACAGAGAGAGACGGAGCTTGAGCTGGGAGGGGCAGAGAGGGAGGTACAGAATGTGAAGCAGGCTCCAGGTTCTGAGCTGTCAGCACAAAGCCTGAGGCGGGGCTCGAACCCATGAACCCTGAGATCATGACTTGAGCTGAAGTCAGACGCTTCACCGACTGAGCCACCCAGGCGTCCCTTTTATAAAAAAACAACAACTTTTTTTTAAGGCTTGTAGACTCGTTTTGATCGCAAGTTTTAAGCCTACCTGAATTAGTCAGCTGTCCAAAGTCACCAATGAGAGCACCCATGAATCCAAAGGGCGTCCTGGTTTGGGTGAAGCCTTCAGGCCTGTTTTATGGACATAAGATATTCAGTAAATCCGGACAAACTTGAGGAACCACCCACACTTCAGAGAACTTTTTAAACCAAACTTTCTGGGCTTTATGCATCACCACACAAAAATTTCCCATGACTTAGATGACCAAGAGGGAATACAATACTGTTTTTCATAAACAGTTGAATCTCTTGGCTCAGGGAACAGGGGCCGAAGCGACATTATAAGTGGAACAGAATCTTATAGATATCCACATGTTTTTGTCAAGGTCAGAGGCGGAACCACCAAAGCTGCTGTTTGGGTGATGGTCATGGTGGAGGTCAAGAGCAGAGTCTTAGTAAATGCTCCTGTGGTTAAAAATGATGGCCAAGATATCTGGCATTCTTTTTTTTTTTTTTAAATTTTTGAATGTTTATTCATTATTGAGAGACAGAGCACGAGCAGGGGAGGGGCAGAGAGAGAAGGGAGACACAGAATCTGAAGCAGGCTCCAGGCTCTGAGCTGTCAGCTGATGCGGGGCTCAAACCCACAAACTGCGAGATCATGCCCTGAGCCGAAGTTGGATGCTTAACCGACTGAGCCACCCAGGCGTCCCATCTGGCATTCTTAATAAATATTCTGGGCAGTCCAGGGGCTTCTGGCCAGCCTGATGTGAATTTAAGGGGAAAGAAATAATCATTTTCTGGAATGACCCCATTACCCACATTGGGTCCATGTTATCTTGTGTCTCGGGTGACGGGATAAGAGAGACCGTCCTAACCTGGCACCTTCCTCCTTCCGCTCACCGGTGTCTCAAGGTGACTCACCTGAGGTACACTCGAGTCACCTCCTCTAGGTGGCTTATTTCTTGTGGGTACAGATAGGTCCCCTGTCCCTTCCTACTCAGTGGGCTCTGCTACGCTTTTCCTGTTAGTGAAAATACTCAGGGTTGCTTCAACTATACAACAAGGGTGGCCCGTGAAGTCAGGCTCCCATAGTTTGTGCAAGAAAAACCTTGCAACTTGAGTGAGGTGATCTTGAGAAATACATCCCCAGATGCCAAAGTAGATCCGATTTGCTTATACTGGGAACTTGCCTTTCCAGCCCCTTGAGCTCTAGGCATGGATACATCCATGCAGATTTCCAGCTGCCTGGCACGTTCTTTGATTACCATTTTGGATCAAGACTACCTCTGTACTAACAGGTTAGACCACCTTTGACCGGTATAAGAGATCCTTCTGGGCATGGGACAGTTTGAGGTGAGCCCTGGGCACTGGAAGACCAAGCTGGCCCGTGCTTTGCCCAACTTTTATTATTTATTTATTTTAATTTTGATGTTTATTTATTTTTGAGAGATAGAAAGAGAGAGACAGAGCATAAGCAAGGGCGGGAGCAAGAGAGAGAAGGAGACATAGAATCTGAAGCAGGCTCCAGGCTCTGAGCTGTCAGCACAGAACCTGACACGGGGTTTGAACTCATCAACTGGGAGATCATGACGTGAGCCGAAGTCAGATGCTCAACCCACTGAGCCACTCAGGCACCTCTTAGCCATTGTTAAGTTCGGTGGCATTAAGCACATCCACACTGTTGTCGGGCTGTTACCTCCGCCCACCCACAGAGCACTTTTCCTCTTGCACAGCTGAAACTCTGTCCCCGTTTGACACTGGCCCCTTGTTCCTCCCTCCCCCCACAACCCCCCTCAACACCTTTCTACTTTCCGTAGCAACAAATTCAGTGACTCTAGGTACGGCATACAAGTGGAGTCATATGGTATTGGCCCTTTGGGGATGGTTTTACTTCACTCAGCATGATGTCTTCAAGGTTCAACCATGCGGGAGCATGTGTTAGAATCTCCTTCCTTTTTAATATTTCATTGTATGTATGTACACATTACACATTGTTCATCCATTCCTGTGTCTGTGGACATTTGTGTTGCTTCTATTGGCTACTGTGAACATGGGTGTGCAACATGGCCTTGATTTTTTAAAATAAATTTTTAAAGTTTATTTTACTTATTTTGAGAGAGAGAATGAGAGAAGAGAACATGAGAGGAGCAGAGAGAGAGGGAGAAAGAGAGAGAGAATCCTCAGCAGGCTCTGCACTGATAGTACAGAACCTGATATGGGGTTCGAACTCATGAACCATGAGATCATGCCCTGAGCTGAAATTGGGTTAGTTGCTTAACCGACTGAGCCACCCAGGTGCCCAGCCTTGTTTATTTTATTTATTTTTAAAAAATGTTTACGGATTTATTTTTGAGAAAGAGAAAAAGAGAGAGAGAAAGAGAATGAATGGGGGGAGGGGCAGAGAGAGAGAGGGGTAGAGAGAGAATCCGAAGCAGGTTCCGAGGTGTCTGCACAGAGCCCTACCCGGGTCTCGAACCCATGAACCGTGAGATCATGACTTGACCTGAAGTCGGATGCTTCACTGACTGAACTACCCAGGTGCCCCGTTTTTTTTTTTTTATTAAACATTTTACCCAGAGATGATTACAGATTTACATGCACTCATAAGAAGTAATACAGAAGTGTGTGTGTATTTGATCCTATGCAATTTTACCACTCGCATAGGTTCATACATACATCCACCCACCAAAATCAAGATAAAGATCAACTTTACGTCGTTATAAGGACCCCTGTGTTGACAAGGCCCCAGTGTTCAGCACTAGATTTCATGCTCCATTTCCAAGAGGTGAGAGGCAATCACATAATTCGACTCTCATCTGGAGATGTCCTGCTGCGGGTTCCCCAAGGATGCCATGATGGGAGAAACAAAGAGACCCAAGTCCAAGTGAAGGTTCTTCACCTGAAGTTGAAGCCACGCCCTCCAGGGTGAAGAGTGGGGTGAAGCACTGGGCAGTGGCCCCTGGTGCTCCAGGGCTTGTGGCCTGTGCTCCCATTTCACATCCCTAGTCCTGGTCACCAGCCCCCAAGCGTATGTCATCAATCATCACACTGTTAGTCAAATCCCACCCAGTGTCATTGGAACCAAATCCCTGGGAAGAGGCCTTTCAAATGCAATCCCTCCACTAGACCATCGCCATCCAATAGGAATACAATGTGAACCGTATGTGCATTGTAAATTAAAACAAAACAACCTGACATTAATTTTAATAACACATATCTAATTCAATATATGTAAAATATAATACTTTCAACATGGGATCAACATAAACATTTGTGATGAGGGATTTTACATCCTGTTTTTCATATGAAGTCTTTGATCACTGGTGTGTATTTTGCACTTAAAGTGCATCTGTTTGGACCAGCTACATTGTCGGGGCTCACTAGTCGTGTATGCGTATTGGTCAATGCGACTCTACAACCAAATTCTGAGATCACCTGTTGTCCAGGGGCTTGTCAATTCCATCAATCTGAACACCTGCCTTGGTGGCGTTGAGGTCAGCCGCGCCTTGGGCCAGCTAGTGGTGGAGGGCACCCCAGCCTTGCTCTTCGGGTTTTATTCCCTTGGGAGTCTGTGATCTGTCGTCAGCACTGGTTGGCCCACCTGTTTAATGGCCCCAACATCAGAGCTTGTCCACAGGGCCAGAGAGGCACTCGGGCCTTTTGGACATTGACACTGTCGGACAAGGTGGAAGCAAAGTCAGGTGGCAGCAGCTTTTAAAGGACTTGAAATGGATTTCCAGACTGTTGGAAATGCGTGGAACTCTGACATTTGGTGCAGTTCCAGATCGAACTCTAGCGGTTGGTACAGTCCTTGTACCCGAGGGGCTAGGGAGCGCCGCACCAGTCATCTGGGCTGACCTAACACGGGCTCCAGTATGAGGGCCCGACGCTCTCTCTCTCCCCTGGCACTTTTGTCACAGCATTCTTTCCAGGAGTTGGCACTGCCACCCACTTGCAGCCACCTCAAGAGATAGCTGGGATACCAGCACCCACAGGCGTCCTTTGTCAGCGAAAAGTGCCCTGGAAATGGGTGGCTGGATGAAAAGTTCTCTGTGTGTTGTAGTCAGGGACAATGTCTGCCAGAGCCCACGCTTTCATTATGGGGATATTTGTCTATATGCTCAATGCTCCTGAGAGAAATGCAGGCTCTCTGCAGAATGTATGGCTTAGTGGGCTTGCACACTGACGGCTTTTCTTGGAAAGGCTGCTTTTGAGAGTCTGACCCCCACCCCCTGCCGCTCGTCCCTGCCAAGCCCAAGCGGGCACACAGGGAGCTTCGAGATCCTGGAATGAGAGGTGTTTGTGGTCCAGATGCAGTCTGTCTATGTTGCATATGCTGGATAAAATCTATCTTGTTCGTAATGAATTTTATTTTATTTTACTTTACTTTTATTTTATTTATATTTTAGGTAGTTAACATACAGTGCAATATTGGCTTCAGGAGTAGAATTCAGTGATTCATCATCACATACAACACCCAGGACTCATCACAGCAAGTGCCCTTCTTCATGCCCATCCCCCATCTAGCCCATCCCCCACCGGCCTCCCTCTGTCAACCCTCAGTTTGTTCTCTATCAGTAAGAGTCTCTTCTGGTTTGTTTCCCTTTCTTCTCTTCCCCAACCTCCCATATCCTCATCTGTTGTATTTCTGAAATTCCACATATGCGTATGGTATTTGTCTTTCTCTGATGGACTTACTTCACTTACCGTAATACATTCTCTCTCTACCCACGTCACTGCAAATGGCAAAATTTCACTGTTTTGATGGCTGAGTAATATTCCACTGCTTGTTTATACCACATCTTCTTTACACTGGATAAAATATTATTAAGGTTGATTTCACCTGTTTCTTTAAACTTTTTAAATGTGGCTCCCTGAAAGTCTGAAGCCACGTCTGTGGCTTGCATTATATTTCTGTTGGGCCCTGCTTCTCCAGTTTGTGCTGGACGGTACAAAACCTTGTACTGGGAATCATGTTGTCCGAGTTCCGGTATCATCTACAGGCACCAACAAACTGGGGGAGCCTGAGCAAATCCCTTCTCTGGGCCTCAGTGTCCTCATCTGCAAAATAGGAGCATTGGACTAGATAATATCCAAGCCACTTCCACCTTTCGGCTTCTCTGCTACCCAGACAACAGGGGCAAACCGGAAAGAAGGGATGGTTGGCACAGCTGGCCTCCATTCCTGCAGAAAGGCAGGGCTCTGGTCCTTCTGATAGAAGGTTCAAGAATAGAATAATGGTGAATGGATGGAGCATGGTGAGCACTCTTTTATTTATTCATTGGACACCTCTGGCTGAATTCTTTGAGGACTGTTCCCTCTATGGAAACCCGAGCTCCCGAGGTTCATCACATCGCTACCCAGGAGGTGCGTCGGGCCCACGAAATGCCACTGGCAGCCAGCTCGCAAGTGCGGGCCCTGCTTCTCGGCAATCAATATCAGGGCAAGGGAGCAAAGGCATTAACTGTCTCTTCCAGGAACACTTCCGCACAAACCTCTTAAGAGCTGAAGGGAGTGGCTGCTCTGGGCTCTTGCATTGTTTATGCATGCAAACCCTGAAATAAATATTTAAGCCAAACGAATAGAAGAGCCACAGTGCCTCACGACGCTCTCCTCTGCATCGAAGGAGAGTGCATCTGGTCTGTCTGTAGTCTTGCCTTTCTCTCGTCAGACCCCCTTTCCGCCAGCTGGTCAGCATCCCTTCCCTGCTTGTCACTTGCTTTGCGAAACTTGAGCAGTTCTTGTCTCTCCTTGGGAACAAAGTCCAGCCGGACATTCCAGCGTGCCCTTGCTCTTGACCCCATTCCCCTGCCCCGGTCTCCCCAGGGCTCTCCTAGGTGACTGCTCTCCCTGGCTTGCTGGGTGCTCCCAGGTGCACTCTCTTTGTGTTCTCAGCTTACAGGGTGAGGGATTCCTCCACAATTATTAATAAAACAACGGCTACCCTTTAGTGTGGGCTTACTCTATGCACCTGCTTTATCATACATCATCCTCTCCATGACCATACCTGGTGGGGATTGCCACCCAAGGGACGGGCAGACCGGGGGTGTCTGAACCCAGCCAGTCCAGCCTGGAACCCACACAAAGAACCCCTAGGCTGACTTCCTTCCTCGCCAGCATCGGCTTCTCTCTCCTTCTCTCTCCAATCTGGTAGCACATCTGCTTTTCTCTAGGATAGCACTTCTGCGAGTCTGTTCAGGTTGCCTGAACAAAGTACCACAGAGTCGGGGGGCTTGAAGAACAGAAATTCATTGTCTCCCGGTCCCGGAGGCTGGGCCGTCCCAGAAGGAGCAGGTTTCTCTGAGGCTCTCTCCTTGTCTTGTAGATGGCTGTCTTCTCCCTGGGTCTTCCCACATTCTTAGCTACTGGGGGGGTTAGGACACCAACATGTGGATTTTGTGAGACGCAACTCAATCCCTGACAGCAAAGACCACAGCCAACCTCAAACCACAGTGACTTAGGTGAGTGCCCATTGCTTCGCCAGGCTAATAGAGACTGTGTCTGGTCCAGCCCTGTGTCCTTCTCAGTGCTAAACCTGGCTCAGTACTCTTAAGGGAGTGCTCCCACTTCTGGGCAAGTCCAGACCTTAAAGCCAAGGTAACCAAGTGGTCATCATGTGTATGGGGAAGATGAATGCCATCTTTTTGCTCACCCAAATGCTTCCTTTGTGTCATGAAATAGAGGAGCACAGTTCTCAGGAAGTCTGAGGAGCTGGGGGCTTGGGGGGCTTTGGGTGAGGTCTAGGGTCAGGGGCAGAGCTCCGGGTGGGGGGTGGGACAGCATGTGTCAGAAGCCCAGGGAGCATGGTGCCTGGGTTATGCTTGTGTGTGAGTGCAGGGTAGAATGTGGAGGCTGGAGAGTGACAGCTGAAGCCACCGCGTCTGGATAGGGCTGGCTTTGGGATGCTATGGACATCGGCCCAAGGAGCTGGGTTTTCTTGGCTCCTTGTTGCATGTGAAGTCCAGTTACAGGGTCAAGATGAGGGGCTGGGCAGTGCCCTGACTATGCCTGACCTGATCCCTTCCTTGTGGCGTGGAATTTCCAGGAAGGGGCATCTTCAGTTCTCAGCAGATCCTGTTGAACTCCCCCCAGGTTTCCCTAACTTGGTAAACGTAACCACACAGATGCCCAGACCGGAAACAGGACCATCCCCCAGACGCTTCCCTCAACCTCACCCCCTGAGTGAATCCATCTCCAATTCCCAGTGATTCCACCCCCTGAAGACTGGCGGGAGTCCCTCCCCTCTGCGCCACCATGTGTGAGCCACCTGCTGTGCTCTGGGCTCCCTGCCACAGCATAGATCCCCTCCTGCCCGCTCTGCTCCCGACCCCAGTTTCTTTTGTCCTCAGCCATCAGAGACATCTTTCCAAAATGTGAGCCGCTCCCCTGCTTGGAGCTTTCCGGTGCCTGTTGGTTGTGCTTTGGGTTAAGTCTCATCCTGGGAAAGCCCCCGCCCCTGTGTCCTCTACCCAGCTGTTGGCCACATGGAACGTTGTGCGAGCTCTGTGCTCAGCTCAACCCCTCCCTGCTTCCTTTGACTGCTTGAACCTAACTCGTCATTCACATCAGATGCCATCTTTCATGGAAACCGTCCTTGACGCCTCTTCCACTGCAAGGAAGGAACCCGGGTGCCTGGCAGCCCCTTCCACAGATTTTAAGCTCATTTGGGACAGGGCAATTTCTACTCGCTGTCCTGGTACCTCCAGGGCCTAACCCAGGGTTTGCACAGAGAAGGGACTCAACACCTACTCATTCATTGGCAAATATGGTGCGTATCCCTGTGTGTGACCACGACCACCTTCTTTCTACTTGAACAGGTGCAAACTTCTAGGCCCTCATTAAAGTTAGGGTGCTCCATTCCAGTTGTTGGAAATAAGGCTCAAACTCTCCAAGAACTCCAACAACACAGGTAAGAAGGAAGAAATAACCCGCCCACTGGGATTGGCTCTTCTTTATCTCTTTCCGGGATGCTTGGCTGCTCAGAACCTCGTGTGGGAGGGGAGTGTGTGGGAGGGAGGGAACCCGGAACAGGGACGGGGCCTGGCACCTCCTCTGTTTTTCAGAAATAGCTCCAGTACTAAGACTGTTATCAGTCAGGGTATGCCCAGGGGCCCGGGGTGCTTTTTATTGTGTGTCTGCTGTCAGCCCGGGGCATCTTCTGTTTTCCCTCTGGGAGATGAGGACATGCCGACTGAAGGCTGCATTTGCCTCATTAACTTTCTGTCTCTGTCTCCCAGCAGGGACGTTTAGACCCAGTGGGAAACCTATGACATGCCAGAGGACACAACTCAACTGATGTCATAGCTTCCTACCGGCAGCGGCCAAACAGAACTGTGCCCTCCCCAGGGCTTCAGCTAGCATGAGTGCCCCAGAATAAGATGTTAGAGGAAGCCCCGGGGTCCCTCGGGCACAGGGACAGCTCAGGGATCCCCAAGGCAAAGGGACAGCTCACATGTAAAGCATCTCCACCTCCCAAACCTAGCGACAAATGGTAAGTAATCCCTCAAGACTTGGGGTGAAAGAAGGCAGTTTTGCGTACCTGTTCATGAAACTCCATCAACATCACAGGAGAGGGCTTGGAAAAGAAAAGCAGATGACTGTAAAGGGTAAAGAAAATGAGGGAAGAGTCAGTCATAGCTCCACGTTGGACGATAGTGTAGGGACAGATAGTGACTGATTTAGCCGCTGTGGGAAGCTCATCGCTAACCCTGAGCCAGGCAAGATGAGAGGCAGCCCAACTTCTACCACTGAACCCTCCAGGAGCTCAGGAAGGCTCAGTGGAGGTCAGAGAGAGCCGCCGTTGAATGTTGTTGAAGAAGAAGTTAGAGACTCCCTCCCGCCCCCACCCCACCCTCACCATTTCCGGTCTCCACTTTGCACAGCCCTGGAACTACCTGGCCCGCGTGCTGGTGGAAAACCAGACATTCCCTCACCCCCACCCCCTGCCCCTGTGATGGTTAAACAGAAGGTCTCTGGACTGGGGGATGCCGGGCAAGGGAACCAATACACAAATGGCCATCTTGGAACGCTTCCTTAAGGCAGTGAGCTGGCTCCTTCAGGAGGTGGTGACCCTGAATTGATGAGGAGGATGGCAGTTCTCAGATGGGAGGATGACTCATGATAAAGCACAGAGGCAAGGAAGGGCCGGTTGTTAAGGAGAAGGGCTTGGCTGGAGTCAATGCGGGCTGATTACAGAGCAGACAAGACTGAGCAAGGAGGCGCCCTGAGCTCTGAGGCACGTTGGTGATGCCCAAGGTGGGGCCAGGGGTTCACATTCGGGAGGAGAGGGTCGTAGCCTAGAATGTGAAATGATGAAAACGGGGATCTCAGGAAGACTTTTCTGCAGCTGAGTGTCTAGCTTGAGGTCTGGAGAGGCCGGTTGGGGGAGGCCAGGAAAAAGCCTTTGGTGGCAACCTAGGGTTAGGAAGGTAGGAAGGGGAGGATAGGGGTGGGGTGAAGTGAGAAAATAGAACAGCACAAACTCTTCCCCGGGCCAAGGCAAATGCTGTCCCTTCCTCTGCTCCTCGATGACCCTGTTGCCCATCATCAATGCAAACATTTTTGGCAGGTACGAACACTGGATTTATGAGAACAACGTCCCAGACCAAGCCAGAAAAATGAGACAAAAAATATATTCTCTTAAGAGATCTTGATCTGTTATCAGTCTTTGGCCGCCCACAGGGCACTGGATGTACTCTTCCCCTAGAGATACCATTCAGGAGGGCGGTGAAATCGTGTACCCTGGTCATCACTCCTGAAGCCTTGCTCCCCAGGGCCTCTCCACCCACCTTTCCCCACTCTTCCTGCAGGGCCCACGTCTCTCCTTCCTCACCGTCACCCTGAGCACAAGGCTCCTCGGGCAGATAGGAAATGCCCAGTGAAGTCAGTTGATTTTAACAATTACGACTAGACATCAGTGGGTTGACGCATCAATCTCTGACTTACAAGGGAAGAGGGACTCAGAGCAGCCTGACGTCATAGACCTGGTTCCAGGAGCACAGTGGGTGGGCAAAGAATGCTCGTGACTAAGATTTTGGTCATCCATCTCTATTCAAATTCCAACACACGTCCAGTCTTGTAGCAAAGATGCTTCTTTTGCCTGGAGTCTAAAAGGTGAAGCCTAATGTCCTACCTTCTGATAACATTGGACGTCTCCTGTGTTTGGGTGTGTTGTTTGGTCTAAATGTAGATCTGTCATTCCTTTTCTCCTACTTACTTGTGTGTGTGCATGCGTGTCAGTGCGTGCGTACGTGCAAAATATACACAACATAAAATTTACCATTTTAGTCATCTTTTTCTTAATGTTTGTTTATTTTTGAGAGAGACAGAGACAGAGCCTGAGGTGGGGAGGGTCAGAGAGAGAGGGAGACTCATAATCTGAAGCAGGCTCCAGTCTCTGAGCTGTCAACACAGAGCCCAATGCAGGGCTCGCACCCACAAACCATGAGATCATGACCTGAGCTGAAGTTGGATGCTCCACCAACTGAGCCACCCAGGCGTCCCTAGTCATCTTTTTAAGTGTACAATTCAGCGGCACTAACTGCATCCATGATGCTGTGCAGTGTACTTCTTCTAGGACACTACGCATGATCTGCCACCTGCCTTCTTCACGAAAAGCCTGTTTTCTCCTGCTCCTCTCGCTCTTCTCGCAGTCTTGGAGTCAGTGGAGCCTTAGAGATTGTGTTGTTCTGACCTCCAACCAGCAGAGTCCTCTCTACAGCCTCCTGCTCCTTCTGCTCAATCCTGCCCCAGACTGCTCAGTGAACTAGACCATTTCCCTCATGGGACACTCTTATGCCACTAAGCCCCACTGGCCTCTCTCTACTGTTGCCCACCAGCTCCTGCTCAGCCTGCTTGAGCACATTCCAGAAGGTTCTTATCTGTGCTGCAGGAGAGTTTGTCAAATATCCAAAAGGGCAAGCAGTAACACAAGCCCAGATCTCTGTAGCCAGACAGATCTGAGTTCAAATCTATGGATGTTCCCCAGGGAAAATCAGTTCTTTGAGCCTCAGTCTCCTCTTCTGTGAAGTGGGGATCTTACCTTCATGTTGTTGAGAGGCTAAGAAATGCTGCATAAGAAACACCCAGCATCATCCATGGAACTCAAGTGGCTCTGGAAACCAGTTTTGTTTAGAGACAGAAGAGACTTCCCGGACAGCACGTCACGGGCACCCCTCCCTACTTTACTTCGTGTGACAAGGTTTCTATTTATCTGTAACTGGTCTCCTCCACTACCATTAGGTGTACATTCAGTTCAGAGTCTGTGGTCTCCATTTGCATTTCAAATTTTTGAAATGTTTTTAAATTTATTTTTGAGAGACAGAGAGAGACAGCACGAGCAGGGGAGGGTCAGAGAGAGAGGGAGACACAGAATCTGAAGCAGGCTCCAGCTGAGCTAGCAGTCAGCACAGAGCCCGATGTGGGGCTTGAACCCACGAACCATGAGGTCATGACCTGAGCCGAAGCTGGATGCTAAAGCGACTGAGTCACCCAGGTGCCCCTCCATTTGTATTTCAAAACCTAGTTGGCACGTAAGCCTAATGAAATGATCCAGAGAGTTGGCAAATTGGAGGCAATAATCATCCAACCATCCAGTGTTTATAGTACTATGTATTTGCACAGAAGAAGTAGAGGCTTTGGGCATTGTTTATATAACAGTCTGTGATTATTTATGTAACAGCTCAGGATGATATAACAGTTTATGAGGCTGAGATAGAATCCAGACAGACGTGTCTGGAGGAGGGATGTCTTGAACACTGGTGAGTGTATTTTTACAACAGGCTGAGGGCGTCCTGGGAGGGGCCCTTCCTAAGGCACATGGAGCCATGTTTGATAAAGCTCTTTACATTCATTCCGAGGGAAGCATGATTCTGTGTGGGTGTCACTCAAATCCACCCCCAGAACTGCATGTAGACATACATCTGGGTCCAAGAAAAGAGAGGATCTGAAAGTAAAAACGGAGCTATGTTACTATTAAGAATGCTCATAGGCAGTGGGTTAGAATGACAAGGTTGGCCAAGAGCCAAGGAACTGTGGATTATTGTGGTGAATGTTACCCTCATCACTACTTGCTGATAATGAGAATGGAAGAAATCGAAGTGAATTCAGCACAGAATAGTCCCTAATGGGTGGCCAGTGTTTAGCAGGGTGTAAAAGAATATCATAAGTGGCCATTAGAGGGTGGGTAGTACTATGCACTAGGAAGGAGGATTCAAGGAATGGAAAGACGGCTTGCAGACAAGGCCTGGGTAGGGGCGAAGTTTGGGCAGCACAGGTGGCCCTGAACAATGGAATCGCTGACATTGAGAGCTGTCCTCCCATATCAGTGCTCTCTACCTCCAACAGTAACTCCCGATTTTTAATTGAGAAAATGGTCACTCTCAAGTAAAGACATTTCCCAGATGTCCCTGCGGCTGGATGTGACCACATGATTGAGTTCAAAGAGATGTTAGTGAAGTGTTATGCGGTAGTTTCCAGGAATAGTTCCTGAAAGACAGCTGCTATGCATACTTGGCCTTCTTTTTCTTTGTCCCTTCCTGCACCCTGATTCATGGAATATGGATATGATGAATGGAACTTTTGGTTCTGCCTCAGACCATTGGGATGATGGAACAATGATCAGGAAAGAGCCTGGGTCCTTAAACTTCTATGTGAAGAGAAATAAAATCTGATCTTGTTTAAGCCCGTTATTTTTGGTGTCTGTTATTCTTTAAAATTTTTTAAAAACATTTTTATTCATTTTTGAGAGACAGAGGGAGACAGGGTGTGAGTAGAGGAGGGGCAGAGAGAGAGGGAGACACAGAATCCAAAGCAGGCTCCAGGCTCTAAGCTGTCAGCCCAGAGCCTGATGTGGGGCTCAAACGCACAAACCCTGAGACCATGACCTGAGCAGAAGCTGGACACCTAACCAACTGAGCCACCCAGGTGCCCCTGGCGTCTATTGCTCTTAACAACAACCCTAACTGATACAGATGGGCAGGATTTAGATACGTGGATGGAACTGGGGTTCAGAGAAAGAATATTGCAGGCAGACTGATGGCAAGAAGCCAATATGAGGGGTGTGCAAGGGAAAATAGGAAGAGCCGTAAAGTTGTGCTGGGCAGTTAAGGCCAGTGAAGGGGAAGAGGAAGAGGAAGAGGGATGATCAGAAAAAAATCCCTGGGTCCAGGTAATGCAGGACTTCAAACAACGGAGGAAGGAGTCTGGACTTCATTGCGTGCAACGGGAAGGCACTGAACATTTTGGAAGTATCTTGATAGGAACAGAGCTTTAAGAAAATGAATCAGAGGGAAGGTAGTGAAACCAGATTCAGGGATATTGTAAAATCTGGACAGGAGAAAGGGTGGGCTCAAGCCTAGCAGGGGCAGAGGGAATCAAGAGGAGAGCTAAGATCCTCAGATATTGTTCCCCCGCCGAATGTTCTCCAGAAAATTCTCCTCTCTCAGAGAGGAGTTTTATTTGGGAAGGGAGACTAAGAAAGTATACAGAAGCTTGAGCGCAGGAAGAAGAGGTGAAGGGGATGTTGCTTGGGAGAAGGTGGGGCACAGAATGGGACCGTGGGGGTCCCCAAAGACCAATCGCCTACTGTATGAACAAGAGGACACTATTATCAGATGCCTTATGTATGATCAGCCTTTGTATTGGGTGTCCCAGAGTCATAGACACTTACTACTTCGAAAAGTTTGAGACAGCATTAACCATAATCATCGACAGTTCATTAGGGGAAGGAAGTTATCTGCTGCTTGTCAAGAAGTAGCAGAGTAAGAAGATATGATCGGCTCCTCCAGGCAGAGCCTGGGGGGTCGCCTTTGCGACCGATGACAACAGGGGTCTTCCTGCCCTGGGGAAAGTAATGTTCACCAACTCACAAGAGTCAGATGTGCCAACAGATATGACTTATAATGGGAGACCTGCCTCTGGATGTTCATATTTTCTCCCAAGGAACTTCTGCTTTAATGTCAAGGTCACTTGCGATCTATCAGAAAAGACTGTTTTGTGAACATGAACTCAGAGCAATGAGAATTCGTCTTAGAGATGGCCAGGCATAGGCTGTGGGCTATGTTGTTCCACAGGCTACACTGGTGTAGGGCTTGGGGTACTTGCATTTATAAGGTGCATCCCTTCCCTGCCTCCTCCAGGGTACAGGAATGGAGAAGCACAGACACCCTGTCTCTAGACTGTTTGGACCTCGCATCTTTGATGGCAGCATTACTTGGCCAGGGCATAGTTCTTAGCTCCCAGAATGAGTCACACTTCTCTGGGCTACAGATTTCTCCTCTATAAAATAAAGGGCCTGATGTCATCATGATGAAGTCAGGTCCAGCCCAGTACTCCAAGTGGCTGTGAACACTACTGTGGGGGCATCAGGGTAAAGAGCTTTGTGCCCAGTCCTAAATCCGAGGGAGTGCCCCCAGGAAATCAAGAGACTGAGTCAGGAACTGGAGTCACAGAGTTAAGCCACTCCTAGCTGGAGCTCAAGGACATAGTGGCCAAGAAACATCCTTGGCAGCAGTTGCTTTGACAGTTTTCTTGGAGTCATGACAATGTTTTACCCACAGTGGCCTCATATACTCTAATTCAGCTTGACTCGATGTCATCAGACCAGTCTGCTGAATTTGGAGGGCCCTGCTGATTCCTGATCAGGCTCCTTCATGGTTACTATGCTTTGACTGGAACTTTTCAGAAATGAGTGGATAGAAGAATTTGAAAGAAGCCTAAAATGTTTTATGCCTGGACATCTAACCATCTCGTCACGAAGCAAGATGTCCACGTTGCATCAGTATGCAAATGTATCCTTTCTATTTTTGCTGCCGAAGAGCCTAAGAAGAACTCAACTTGTCTTCACATTATCTTTCCTTCCCTAGGCAGTATAACTATGTCCTTCCCCCACTGGGGTGTGTGAGAGGAAACTATGAAGAAAATGGTCTGGTGGAGGCCTGCGCTGGGCTCCAGTAACTCTCTTCGTTGTCCATCCCCCAATCCAAATTCCCAAGGCCCACGGTTAGCCAATGGCCCATGTCTCCCACCCCCAGCTTGTCTCTGGCCAACAGTGGTAGGCTAACTAGTTGCTGGTTCTCCTCCAGCTTATTGGTGTGATACATTTTTCATGCCGTCTTCTCCTGGGCTGGTGTTCAAGCCAGATATGGCCCCCTCTGGTATTCAAAGAGTGCTGGCCATTGTATCTCAGGCCAACAGATGATAAAGAAGTAAAGGCCCAGTTCCTCTGCTTCAGAGGTGCTCTCGTGGTGGACCCGACACATTGTCTACTGTGCATCCTCCTATGAAAAGGAGAGCTACTGGGGATGAGGGATTAGGCCGTCAAGGGCAACAAAGACAGAAGTCAAGGCAGGTAGAGATCAATATGAGTGAGAGATCTGCTGAGTGGTGCCTGTGCCTGGGGAGAACCCTCCCTCTACCCATAATCTCTTCTCCTAAATGAGCTAATATCAAAGAGAAGGAGAAATCATGGGCTGTTTTCCATCTCAAATTTATCAGCCATGAAGTCTGTGACAAAGTCAGAACTATCACCCCACGTTTAGTGGGTGCCAAGTCCTATTGTCTTTGGGACCTTAACATCTTTCAAATCTGATTTTCTCTTTTCCCTCCCCACTCACCCCCTCTCATTTGAAGTGTTGCAATGGTGGTCTACTCTGACCACACCCCTGTGCGCCCTCCACGTCCCTGATGGACAGATCTGTTGAATGTAGGTCTGTTGAGAGTGTGACTCCACTGTGTGAACCCTTTCCATTTCTCTCCAGTGCCTCCGTGCAATGGTCCAACTGGGAGGCAATGCTCTCTGGGTCCTGCTTGGCCTGGCCCTTGACCATCAGCTCAGCCTCATACCTAACCACCTGCCATGGCACCATCCGCCTCATTCATCACAGGACCCAGGCTTTCGAGGATATTTTCACTTGACTCATATTTGCACATAATACTTGCCCTCTCCCTTATTCTCCTACTGAAGTATTGCTTGTCCTTCAAGGGTCTTCCTAATCCATACTGTCTCTTGAAGCCTCTCCCAACTCTCCTGGAGAAACTTAGGTGGTCGTTCCTCAAGTCTTCCACTGTGTCTGGCACATACCTTCCCCAGAACAACAACCAAACTGTTCTATTCATTTACACCCAGTGGAGAAACCCAACCTGTAATCAAACATATCTTCACCATCCCCGCACCTTGCATAGTGCTGAGCCTTTATTGGTGTCCAACAAACTTCTCTAAAGTTAATTCATGTAGAGAAATCAGGAGATTGTAAATCAAGAGGTGGAGAGGTTGGCTGTGCCGCTGGTAGAAGGGTGGATGGAAGGTTCAATGACTGGCTCGAAATCTGAGAGACAGAAAAAAACACTAAAAAAGTAGTGGTTGGATACTTTAAATAAATGTTGGCTTGGGTGTGCAAGGAGTCGTGGCAAAATGAGAGCTTTTCTTTTTCCCTCCATTCCTGGAGTTTTGGGGTCTGAGAGGTCAGAAATGTAACACTGCACTTTTCCTAAACAAAGCCTCGGTTTGTCATCTGCCAGCGAGGGGGAAGATCTTGAGGGAGGGGGAGGAGACCCAACAATGGCTTTTTTACACCCATATTTCTGGCCCCCGGCTAGTGTGGTGTGCCAGCAAGGGAAGCCCTGGGGCCAGACATCATGAGTCATCTGTAGAGGAGAAAGAGTTACCCCATGGGCAAATATTACAGGGCATTCCAGCGTACTGCAGACACTTGCTGAATTTTCCCTTGGAAATTTGCGTTTCCAAATTTTTAAAAATATTCAACAGGTGCTTGCTGTGTGCCAGCAGGAGAGTAGGCCCTCTGGAGACTACGGAACATTCAGTCCCAAGGAGAAATGTGAATGTAGAAAGACAATTCCAACAAAATGCAATAAGCCCCCCAACTGCTATGGGAACAGAGAGAGAAGACGAACTGCGTTAGTTAAGATCAGGAACAGTTGTATATGACAGAAACCCTCAAAATAATAGTGGCTTACACAAGGTAGAGGTTTATTGCCTTTGCACCAAAAAATGTCCAGAAATGGGCAGTCCTGGGCTGGTATGACGGCTCACCCACATCAGGAGCCCAGACTTTTGTCTTCTGCTCCGCCATCTTGGGCAGTGGCTTCGTCATTATCTAGACTTTGATGAGTATCAGAGCTTCAGCGGAGACACCTGCATTCCAGGGAACAGAAAGGAGAAAAGACAAGCCCGTCTCTTCTCAGGCAGCTCTTTTAGAAGCCTTCTTACCAGGAGAGCATTCCTGCTCAAGTCTTGGTGGCTAGAACTTAGTCTCCAGGCCACACTTAGTTATAAAGGTGGCTGGAAATAGTCTTTTCTGGGGAAACAGTCAGCAACATACCCCACTAAAAGTTGGGATTCCATTACAAACGAGGGAAGGGAAAATGGATGCTAATGCAATCAGCTGGTAGTTTTTGACATACTAACCCTATGTGAGGCACCCTCGGGAGTTTATCCGTATTAGAGAGTAGACATTACTTAAAATTCTACATGCCTCTCCTTACAGGAGAGGAGTGCATGAGCTGTACCTGTTGAAACTTGAGATCTAGAAGGATGAGGGTTGTGGTAGAATGATGGTGATGGGCGCTTAGGGCTTTGTAAACTGGTTTTGGTGCTTGAGTTCTGATACATGTCCCTTTCCCCTCTGAGATGGAAGGAAACACACAAGAA
>NC_043716.1:8250016-8282039 GCF_006229205.1 Suricata suricatta | reverse complement strand
TCTCTCTCCCCAACTCTCTGTCCCTCCTCCGCTCCCCCTGGTTCTCCATTAGGTCTCTCCTGTTTTCCTGTTAGACCTATGAGTGCAAACATATGGTTTCTGTCCTTCTCTGCCTGGCTTACTTCGCTCAGCATGACACCCTCAAGGTCCATCCACCTTCCTACAAAAGGCCATATGTCATTCCCTCTCATTGCCATGTAGTACTCCATAGTGTATATATACCACATCTTCTTGATCCATTCGTCAGGGGATGGACATTTAGGCTCTTTCCACGTTAAGACAAGTTAAACTTTTAATTCAGAGAAAATTGTAGACTCCTATGCAGTTGTGAGAAGTGATGTTTTGACTCAATTTCCTCCAGCGGCGACCTTTTGCAAAGAAAGCAGACCTGCTGGTTAGGGAACCCTGGGTTCTAATCCCCACGCTGCTAACAGCCAGCGACCTGGCGTTGGCCAAGGCAGCCATTCCCTCGGGGCCTCCGCTTTGACAGGGCTGAAATAAAGGATTTAGTCCAGATGGTTTCTAGCGGCCCTTATGATTTCAATATTATTTGCAGCTGGACTATAGCCCCATCTCATTGACACGAATCTGCTGTTGGGTTTCTTCAGACAGCGGCAACATACCCACAACAGGCGGGTCCGCCTGGAAGCTCGGGAACTCTCACTCCATTTGCAGCTTTCTCTCTAGTCAGCACTTCTGCTCTGTTTCCGTTTAATGGCCTTGGCTCAAAACACGCAGCTTGTGGGGAAGGGACAGGAAATTGCACAAAACCCTCAGATGATTCTGGGTGTTTGGGGTGGGCAGAAAGGCAGAAAAGCAAGAGTTTGGCTTTTGGAGCCTGATGGGCTTGGCTCTGATCCTAGCTCTGTCCGTCACCAGCTGCTCCGCTTTGCAGGGGCTCCTGAGACTCACTGGGGTCTGTTTCCTCTTCTGCAGAATTTCTTTGTCTGCCTTTCTCCCGGATTATCGTGACGATCGATACCAAACGAAGATACTCTTGCATCTATTATAATAATAAAAATCCAGTGACTATAAATATGCTACACTTAATAAGAGCCTCACATTTCATAGATGCTTAATAAGTAATTTTTTTGTTTTTAAGTTTTAGTTTTAGGTTTATTTATTTGTTTTGGGGAAGAGAGAGAGAGAGAGCATGAGCAGAGGAGAGGAGGAGAGAGAGAAGGAGAGAGAGAGTATCCCAAGCTGTCAGCACAGAGCCCGATGTGGGGCTTGACCTCACAAACCATGAGATCATGACCTGAGCTGAAGTCAGCAGTCAGATGCTTAACCAACCAAGCCGCCCAGGCGCCCCTAGTACGTGTTGATTAAAGGAATATACAATGTGGGAGAGAGAAATGAACCCTTCTGTTTATTGTTTGTGGAGTTTATTGATTCAAACAGTACACTATTTTTAGAGGCCAATCTAGCACTGTTTATCAAGAACTTTAAAATCTGCAAGTCTTTTGGGGCACCTGGGTGGCTCAGTGGGTTGAGCATCTGACTCTTGATTTCGGCTGAGGTCATGATCCCAGGGTTATGGGATCAAGCCCCGTGTTGGGCTCCATGCTGAGTGTGGACCCTGCTAAAGATTCTCTCTCTCTCCCTCTCCCCCACTCCTCATTCTCTCTCCTTAAAAGAAAAAAAAATTGCAAGTCTCTTAATCTGGCAATTCTAGTTGTAGGATTTTTTTTCTAAGAAAAGTATCCAAGCAAAGAATATATAAGGATATTTGGTGTCATAGAGTTTATAACAGTGAAAAAACTGACAATATTCTAAGTGCACAATAAGAGGGGGCTGTGTTCACCCCCAACGGACACACGTAGCCATGCCGATGGTGGAGGAATACTCGGTTTTCAGAACAGACCTCAGTGCTTGTGACGGAGCCTGGCCAGATGCTTGCTGGTTCTGTGGACTTTGGCAAGTTTACCTGAAGTTCTTAAAACATTAATTTTTCCATGTGTAAAGTCGTTATAATGATGCCAATCTCATTGGGTCAGAAAAGATTTGACAAATGCTTAGGACGATTGCTGGAAGGCCACCAGGGCCCCAAAATGGCAAGAACGAGCAATTCACATGAAAATTTGGAACATTTCAGGTGACATAATGGAAGCTAAAAAACCATCTGGTCACATTTTTGTGAAAAATAAATGCACCTGTAGGTGGATGTGTAGAAAAAGTCTGGAAAGAGGCATGCAAACATGTTGATCGTGGTATATTGGGGGGGGGGGTGTTGTGGATGGGTTTTAGATTTCGTTTTGTTCATGTGCCTTTTTATTTAATTTTTTAAAATTAATTTATTTATTTTTGAGAGACAGTATGATCGGGGGAAGGTCAGAGAGAGAGGGAGACACAGAATCTGAAGCAGGTTCCAGGCTCTGAGCTGTCAGCACAGAGCCCGACGCGGGGCTCAAACCCGCGAACTGTGAGATCATGATCTGAGCAGAAGTCAGACGTTTAACCAACTGAGCCACCCAGGCACCCTGCAAGTGCCTTTTCTATTTTCTACTGTGTAATGTGATAGTTTTTCCAAAAATACACATTAAAAATATATATAATATATAAACATATTCTATTATTATATATTGTATAAATTAAAGATTATTTACATATTTAAATATTATATAGATCAAATATAAATTATATGTTATATAAAGTAAATATATAACAATATATTATATATTAAATATATAATATATTATTATATATATGTAATTTCCAGAGTATTTGGGAAAGGATTTTTGTGCTGTTTGGTACAATTTGATGATTTAAAAAATAAGAGAGAGTCCCCGATGGGCAGCTTTATTTAGTTTGATCAAGGTTTATCAGATAAAAGTCAACTCCATCCGTTTTGGATGATGTTACATTATATTCCCATCAAGGGACTTTGGATTCTAACTCCTCTGGTGTGGCTAAGAACGTAGCTTTGGGGTCACCACCTTGAGTGCTCCTGGGGAGGTCTGTAATGCAATAAGAATAACTAACATTTATTGAGCACCTACTGTCTGCGGGCATGGTGCTAAACACTTCCTATGCACTGTCCAGCCTTAACAGTCTTGTAATATGGAGTTCTTTTTACCTTGGAAATATGAACTAGGAAATGGAACTATGGATTATCTTTTAGTTTATTTTTATTTTAGAGAGGGAGAGAGAGTGTGTGAGTGAAGGAGAGGGGAAGGGGGGAGAGAGAGAGAGAAAGAGAGAGAGAATCTCAGGAGAGAATCTCGTTTAGTGTGGAGCCTGATGTGGGGCTTGATCCCATGACCCTGAGATCATAACCTGAGCCGAAATCAAGAGTCGGACACTCCAACTGAGCCAACCAGGCGCCCCTGCAACCACAGATGATCTTAACATAAGCTAAAATATATTTAACATAGTATTTTCAACATAGGTTTAAAAAATGCCCACGGTTTCATGGCGACTAAGTGCCATAGCCAGGAACTGCTAAATTCGCAGCTAGAGAATTCTGACCAACGAAACACCTTGACAGTCCCCAAGGACACTCATTAGCCCATGACATCTTGTGCAAGTTTCTTCCCCAATAAAGTGGCAATATGAATGGTGCACATTGTGAGGACTCCATGAACTGGGCATCAGAGGCACTTAACCTGGTACCCAGATGGGGTAATATTTGCAGACGATGTGTTTCGGCACCGTCACCCACCGAGCTCTATTGCAGAACCCCTTCCATCAGGGATCCCAGGGAGCACCCCAAAAAACCAGCGCTGATGTGGCAGGTTCTCTTATTTGCTCTCTCTGCGCTATCATTTCCTAGATGTTCTGATGATATCAAGCAATGAAAATGCACTCTGGTTGCTTACGGCCCTTTCACATTCTTGGGTCGAAGCTACTTGCTACCGTAATTACTACCGTAATCCTTGTGTTATTCTTCCCGCTGGCTTGCCTTTTCCTTCCTGAGGGACTGCTTGGATGTTAATAAGGATAATGATGATGATCTTCACCTTCATCATTCTGATGCTTTCAATAATCCTGTTTTCTAGACTTAAGTCCATTTAAAATTAACACGATAACTTTTTAGGCATTAATACCTGAAATTGTTATGAATGATGTTATTTGTATTTTTCTTATTTCCTCTTTCTTAACCGCTGTCCTGCTATACATTTCAGAGTTACAACTTTTCCCCCTGGGGGTGAGTTGTGGTATTATTGACTCCAATCCCCACGCGCTGCACATGGTTACAGATTTGCTTTCCCCAGACATTTTCATTTGCAAATTCACCTTGAGAAAGACTTACAGTGTCTAAGAAAATGGTGTCTAAGAAAATGATGTGGGTAAGCCGTCACTTGGTGACAGTTCTTCAGCCACATGATCTAGTCTGCAAGGCAGGTGCGTTATGTAGGATTTATCTAGATATTATGCAGCCATGTATGACACAGTGACTCACACCTTCTGGCTCTGGGTCACACGGGCGTTGCCACAGACTGTGTAAACATCAGCCTCATTCCCATTTCCTAGTCTTCCAGTGGGAAGAATATTAAGCTTCATAACAAGAAAATTGTATGTGAAAATCCAGTGGAAATAAGTTATTGCAAAAGTGAAAGGGCGGTATTCTCAGAAATGTCTAGAACTCTCAAGTATGTGGATTAATTATCCTAATGAACACTCCCAGCGTTTTTAGTGATTCATTCCATTTTTTCTCATCAGATGGAAAACTGGAGACATTGCTTCTGCCTTTTTGAGGATGCAAGCCCAGAATGGGGTCTCCTCAGTGTGGGGTGAATCTACTTTAGCCACTTCCCCCAAAGAAGGCAGGGCAGGGGGGCAAAGGGTGAGAAAGATTAGCTAACGTTTACCAAGCACTCATTACATGCTAGACACTGTTCTGAGTCCCAGAACTTGAATATATTTTAACTTGCTGTACGTGCTTTCATTAGTCTGATGTCACAGATGGCAAGGGTAAGACATAAAGGAGAATTTGCCCATACGGAGTCTGTAACGGAGACAGAATTTAAACATGCGATCTGAATTTAAAGCCCAGCTCTTAACCTGTAAAAGTACTCTGCCTCCTCATCTGCATGCCTTCCATTTTAAACTTTTTTATTTTTATTTTTTACATTTATTTATTTTTGAGAGACAGAGAGACAGAGCACAAATGGAGGAGGGGCAGAGAAGGAGACACAGAATCTGAAGCAGGCTCCAGGCTCTGCGCTGTCAGCACAGAGCCGAATGCGGGGCTCAAACTCACAAACCGTGAAGTCATGACCCGAGCCGAAGTTGTAGTCTCAACCGACTGAGGCCCCCAGGCGTCCCATGCATCCCTTCCATTTTAAACTATAATCTACCCTCATGACTTGTGGATTCCATATTTGTGAATTCGTCTACTTGCTAATGCTCATCGCTGTCCTGGTCCTTCTCAGCCACGTGCATGCACAAAGTAGCAAACACAGGGGCTCCTGGGTGGCTCAGTTGGGTAAGCTTCTGGCTTTGGCTCAGGTCATGATCTTATGGTTTGTGGGTTCGAGCCCTGTGTTGGGCTCTGTGCTGACAGCTCGGAGCCTGGAGCCTGCTTAGGATTCTGTGTCTCCCTCTCTCTCCGCCCCTCTCCCGCTCATGCTCTGTCTCTCAAAGTAAATAAATGTTAAAAAAATTTATTTAAAGCCCACAAAGTGGCAAAAATGTGAAGTGTCTGAAGTGAGCACAAGGTCACATCGCCTTCCTGTTCTGGAACTCCATTAGGCAGGCCAATGTCCTTTCCCTGGTATGTTTAGTGCCATATTTTTTTACATTTTTGTGGGTTTTTAAAAAAAAATTGGTGATTTTGTTGTTTATTTTCTTATTATTAAAAAATTTTTTTAATGTTTATTTATTATTGAGACAGAAACAGAGCACGAGTGGGGGAGGGGCAGAGAGAGAAGGAGACACAGAATCTGGAGCAGGCTCCAGGCTCTGAGCTGTCAGCACAGAGCCCAATGCAGGGCTTGAACCCACAAACCTTAAGATCATGACCTGAGCTTAAGTCGGACACTTAACCAACTGAGTCACCCAGGCTCCCCTGTGATTTTGTTGTTTAAAGTAGCTTCCAGGTGTAGGGGCACCTGGGTGGCTCAGTCGGTTGAGCCTCCGACTTCGGCTCGGGTCAGATCTCACGTTCATGGGTTCGAGCCCCGCGTCAGGCTCTGTGCTGACAGCTAGCTCAGAGCCTGGAGCCTGCTTCCAGTTCTGTATCTCCTTCTCTCTCTGCCCCTCCCTCTCTCATGCTCTGTCTCTCTCTGTATCAAAAATATATAAAACATTAAAAAATTATTTAAAGTAGCTTCCAGGTGTAGTGCTGAAATGCTGTTTAGTGTTCGTAAGGGCAAGAAGGCTGTGTGGGATGTGCCTTATGGAGAAAGTACATGTGCAGGAGCTCCGTGGAGCATGAGTCACAGTGCTGTTGGCTGCAAATTCAGTTAGTGAATAATCAATGATATAAATGAGACAGACTAGCTCTAAGCAGGAGCGCACATAAAACGGGGCTGTATGTTGATTGGTTGATGCAAATATTGTGATCCAAGACTCACAGGAACCTAGCCTTGTATTTCTCGTAGGAGCAACGGTTCAGTATTTACTAAGTCAGTGTCCTTGGTGACTTTACAGACCAAAAGCGCTAGGAAACATGAGGACCAGCCATATTTGCATCGGTGATTTCCATACCTATCCAAACAACTAATCTTCAACGCTATTAAAACATTTCATTAGAGTGAAGACTTTGCAGCTGTGTGGGAAAATGATCCCTCGCTGGAAACCACCTGCAGCCTGTTCCCTTGCAGAGCCAGTGTTCCGTGAGGCTACCATAAGCCCTTGGGACACGGTGACCAGTGAGGGACAGCATTCTGAATCATTTCAGGTCCATTGGGACAGACCAGCCAAGTGGCTCCTAGAGTAGACATTAAACCCACACCCTGTTCCCACCCTTCCACTAATAAAGAATCCAAACTTCATAAAAATTAAATTATATGCCAAAGTCCAGTGGAAATGAATCATTGGAGGGGAATCGCTCAAAACATGTCCTGCACGAGGCAAGAAGGTGAGTTTACCACCTCATTAGGGCCCAGCTGTATCTTAGACAGTTGTTTGGCCAAAGACTTTCTCCTACTGCTTGAGGGTGGACTGCTCAGAGTCGGTTCACGTCAGCTGAAATTGCCATGTGTCTTTCAAAGATTTGGACTTGCTCGTTTTTGTGGTGGTCAGCAGGCATCTGACCTTGAGACAAACCAGCGTTCATGTTCACAAAGAAGTATAGCTGCAGAACTATGTCTTTTGAGAGCGATGACAAAACTCAGATGAGAATGAGTCTTCTGGCCTTGTTTATGCAGATGAAGAAATTAGGGCCCTGTCTCCACCTGGCCCCACCAGCTAGTGAATGAGACAGCTTCAGGTCTAGACGCCATGACTTCCTTTCAGGATTCTTGTTAGCACACTGTCTCCCTAGAGCAATGGCTGGCCAGCCACCTTCTCAATGCATACAATTAATCCCAATGAGGCTAAAAATGTGTGCAGCCATGCAAGTCTTACCACGCTGGAGGAGTCTTTCAAAGCATATCTCACTGATCCTGGATAGACACTCACACTCTGGTCCTTGACAAGATTACAGTAAGTCCATTTACTGATTACTAAGTGTCAGGTACTATTCTTTTTTTTTTTTAATAGTTTATTGTCAAATTGGTTTCCATACAGCGCCCAGTGTTCTTCCCCACAAGTGCCCTCCTCCATCACCATCACCTCTTTTCCCCCCTCCCCCTTCCCCTTCAACCCTCAGTTAGTTTTCAGTATTCAATAGTCTCTCAGATTTTGCCTCCCTCTCTCTCCCCAACTCTCTTTCCCTCTTCCCCTCCCCCTGGCCCTCCATTAGGTTTCTCCTGTTCTCCTGTTAGACCTCTCAGTGCAAACATATGGTATCTGTCCTTCTCCACCTGACTTATTTCGCTTAGCATGACACCCTCAAGGTCCATTCTAAGGACGCCACATTTCTCATCATTTAGTGTCAGCATGCTCAACTTAAAGTTGAGGAAAGCAAAGCTGGGCCCAGAGATGTGTTCACCTTGTAGCTTACGGATGAATAAAGAGGGAAGATTTGGAGACAGGTGACATACTGTTGTGGCCGTATTTCATTTCCTCCCAGGGGCGTGGTCTGGGTGGTAGATCTGGAATCCAGGGAATGCAGGTCAACAGATTCGGATTAAAATTTCAGTTCTTCCAGTTCACCTTCATCCAGATACTTAACTTCCTGGATCTTTGGTTTTCCCGGTTCTAACTTGGGAAGAATAATACCCACCTAGTGCATGAAGTTGTACCATGTATGTGTATAATTAGAAGGATTACCTAGAGGTGAATCGAAATGGCCAAACACTTATTTCTATGTGTGGATGAGGAAGCCGGGGGTGGGCATGGGGTTGAGCAAAGAAGGAGAAAGGTGTCTGTGGAAGACTGCATCCACACACTCTTAACAAAATAACACCCCCAGCTTTCTAGAGACAACTGCTTAGTAAGTCCTCCACCATAATATCAACTCTTCTGAAAGTGGCACCTTTTCTTGAGAGGGTGTTTGCTTTCCTCCTCCTTGGATAGACCACGGTCCATGAATTCCTGGAATAGTTTTGCCGCCAAAGCCAAGATCTGGGACATCTACAATCGACTCTCTGGACTGTGCCTGTGTTCACTCCCACTGGCTGGAATTTTTTATGGGAGTTCGGACAAAGGCCATTTTGTGGCTACTCCCTCTGCCCCCTGCCCAGAACTGGCTCTACTGGAATGTCCTAATTGCTGCTGAACAAAAGGACGCCTATGTTTCTCTCTACTCCATGGCTGTGCATTGATTCTTTATGGTGTTGGGATCAAAACAGCCAGTGTTTCCACTCCATCGTCTCTTTGCAGCGGCAGAACACAGCACCTTGGTCTCCTGCACTCCCAGGGAAGTGTGTGTGAGGCCGTGGTATGCGAGAAACGACAGGCTCCATTTACCTAGCAGCTTGTGGAGAAAAACACCTTCGGCTGGCCACAAGAGTCCCTTTTGTCCGTTTGGGGATGTGTCTCCGCGATGGACTCTGTGCACCCAGCCCAGGTGTGGAGAACTGGTCAAACATATTATTCAAACCTATTAAAACCATTCCAACGTATCAAGTCCACCAGCTGGGGGTGAGCCTAAGAAGCAACATGGCCCTACCCAGAGAGGCTTTGAAAAAGAACAGGGGGGAACCTGGGTGGCTTAGTCTGTTGAGCATCCGACTCTCGATTTCGGCTCAGGTCATGATGCCGGGGTCATGGGATAGAGCCCCGCATTGGGCTCTGCGCTGAGCATGGAGTGTGCTTAGGATTATCCCTCTCCTTCCCTCTGCCCCTCTCCCCCATTCGCGTGCTCTCTCTCTCTCAATAAAAAAATAAAATAAATAAAAAATAAAAGGAAGAACAAAATGGAGGGCATGACAAAGGGGGTGACTGAACGCCTCTAGGAAAGTTTCTTGAAGTCATAAATCCGTAAGAGCACGGAAAGATAAGATTGTGTTCCGTTAGGCAATCAGAATGGAGGGTGGTTCTTGAAGATGGAGGGCATGCAGACCAGCAGAGAAGCCCCTCAGAGGATGTTGTGGTGAAAGGCTGCCACGCAGGTGTCATGGAGGGAGGAGGCCCCATGCCCGGTCTTCAGATAAAAACACAGGTGCAGTTAGCACTGCTGGGCGTTCTTCGGGATCAGTGACTGAAGGGCTGCGCTCGAAAGGCCAGGCAACCTCTCTCCCCAGCACCTGCTTCCAGAAGCAATGGCTTTTTCATGCTGGCTCAGATAGCAAGAGTGAGCACTTGGCACTAAGAGGAAAGGAGGCGCCTCCAGAGGCTATTGAACCCAAAGAAGGACAGAGACCTGTCCAGAGCTGGAAAACCCCACCCCACTAAGAACAAAGTGCAGTGAAAATAAACCCTATCTACAGCCAGACAGGGAGGGAATCCTTACTACAAAAGGAAACATTAGATTATGATCATTCAAGAAAAACAAACATGGGAAAGAGAATCACCAAGCATAACAGGGTGTGTTTGTGGAGGAAATCATCCTCCAAGGAAATAATAAAAACAGAAAAATATTTTAAATTTTTTTAAATGTTTATTTACTTTTGAGAGAAAGAGAGAGAGAGATGGAGCATGAGCAAGGTAGGGGCAGAGAGAGAGGGAGACGTAGAATTCGAAGCAGGCTCCAGGCTCTGAGCTGTCAGCACAGAGCTTGATGCGGGGCTCGAACTCATGATTGGTGAGATCATGACTTGAGCCCAAATCAGATGCCTAACTAATCGAGATACCCAGGTGCATCGAAAAAGAAAATAAAGATAATTAATATCTTATAATGGGTTAATTGGATAATCGCCATAAAATCAAAATAACTGGTGTAAAAAAAAAAAGAATCAAATAGAAATTCTATAAGCTGGGGTGCCTGGGTGGCTCCGTCTGTTGAGCGTCTTACTTCGGCTCAGGTCATGATCTCGCAGTTTGTGAGTTCAAGCCCCGCATCAGGCTCTGTGCTGACAGCTCAGAGCCTAGAGGCTGCTTCGGATTCTGTGTCTCCCTCTCTCTGCCCCTCCCCTCCTCACACTCTGTCTCTGTCTCTGTCTTTCTCTCTCAAAAATAAACATTAAAAAAAATTTAAAAGAAATTTTGTAAGCTTAAAAGAAGATAATTGTTAAAACTTTTATACATAGACTAAATGAAAAATAAATCCATGATTCAAATTGTGGAACCAAGAAATTCGCCCTGATTTAAAAAATTTTTAATCAGAAATTTGGTTTTTTAAATTGTTTTTATTTTTTAATTTTATTTCAGAGAGAGACCGTGTGAGTGGGGGAGGGGCAGAGAGAGAGGGAGACAGAATCCCAAGCAGGCTCCACATTGCAAGCACAGAGCCCGATGCCAGGCTCAAATTCATAAAACTGCAAAATCATGATCTGAGCCAAAAGCGAGAGTCTGACACTCAACTGACTGAGCCATCCAGGTGCCCCCAAAATTTGATTTTTTGATTAAAATTTGTTTTAAATATAGTAAAATACACATAACATACAGCTTGCCACTTTAACCATGTTTAAATGTAGGCGTGAGTAGTATTAAAAACATTTACACTGTTGTGCAGCCATCACCACCATCCATCTCTGGAACTCTTCATCTCATAAAACTGAAACTCTGGGGGCGCCTGGGTGGCTCATTCATTTAAGCGTCCAACTTTGGCTCAGGTCATGATCTCGTGGTTCATGAGTTTGAGCCCCATGTGGGGCTCTCTGCTGACAGCTCAGAGCCTGGAGCCTGCTTCGGATTTTATGTCTGCCTCTCTCTTTGCCCCTCCCCTGTTTGTATTCTGTCTCCTCTCTCTCTCTCAAAAATAAATAAAGATTAAAAAACTTAAAACTGAATTTATCCTTATTCAACATTAACTTCCCATTCTCCCTTTCCTCCAGCCCCTGGAAGCCACCATTCTGTTTTCTATCTGTATGAATTTGACTCCTTGAGGACTTCATACAAGTGGAATCACACAGTATTTGTCATTTTGTAACTGGCTTTTTTCCCCCTTAGATAATGACTCCATGGTTCATCCATGTTGTAGCTTGTGTCAGAATTTCCTTCTCAGGAAAGACAGAATAATATTCCAGTGTATGTGCACACCACATTTGCTCATCCAGTCTTCCATTGATGAACACTTGGGTTGTGTCCACCTTTTGTCTATTGTGAATAATGCAGTATGTTCTGGATTTTTATACTGTCAAACAATCAGATGAAAGAATAAGACCAAGGTAAGAGATCTGGAGATCCAAATCTCCAAATACCAAATTTTGAGAAGGTGTGAGAAGAGGTAGAAAACCCAAAGAAACCAATAACCACAGAAAAACTGAAAAGGCTATCAAAAACTCAATCTTTAAAAGGATACAATGTCCAGATCCTTTTTGGACAAAGTCTACCGAGAAATATAGTTACTTTCCCAGAACATAGAAAAATATATAAACCTTCCCAATGCGTGCTATGATCTTAACTTTGAAACTGGAAAAGAATAGAAGGAAAAAAAGAGCTGGTGAAAGATGGCAGACTAAATATACATGTATGTCTTTTCTCTCTCCCACCTTTTCATCCAAGATCACTCTGAAATAACATTATAGGAGGAAAGAATGTGCACAATCATAAGGCTAAGGAGGGAAGACAAGCTGCCCATGGACAAGAGAATTAAACACATTTCTGAATGATGGGAAACAGATGGGGGAGAGGAAGTGACTTAGTAAAGAGGAAGAGACCACATTCTCATGCGATGTAAGCCAGGAATACTAAAGGAAAACAGAAGCGATTTAATTCCATAAAGCTCCCTGAAGACCCTAGACTCAAAGGCATCAGGGACCTTGGAAAGTTGGAGACAGTGTGGAGGCTTCAAACAGGCAAGAGGACCATCCTCTTCATTCAGAGCAGATGGTCTAGGTTGCCTCCCTTGTTCCACACAAAGAGCTGAAGGTTTATGTTCCGGAAAGATTAGACAGAAGGAGCCCTGGTCTTAGACTTTTAAAGCATGATGCTCTGCTCACACAGTGAAGTGAGGTGGAGGCTTGAGGACTCTTTCCCAGAGAAAACAGGTCCACACGGTGACATCTGGATGTGTCCAGGTGCAGAGGCCACTGGTTCATGAGACTTGTTCACATACTTATAGCTCCCAGTTGCCTTCTTGGCACCTTGCTCTGAAACATAAATAGATACTCAAGGATCACCAGTAACACAAGTGTTTAAAATCAACATAAGAGGAAAGGGAGGTGCCTGGGTGGCTCAGTCTGTTGAACATCTGACTCTTGATTTTGGCTCAGGTCGTGATCTTGCAGTTTGTGAGATCGAGCCCCACATCAGGCTCAGTGCTGACAGCATGAAGCCGGCTTGGGATTCTCACTCTCCCTCTCTCTGCCTCTTCCTCCCCTCAAAATAAATAATAAAAATAAAATTTTAAAAAAGAAGAGGAAGGATATTATGCTGGGAAGAGAAGGAAACTGGAAATACTGCAGAGTTAATGTTTCCAAAGAAGTTTGAGATGACACTGATCTTTCTCATTAAAAAAAAAAGAAAAATTGGATCACAATTAAAAGCTCTTAGAAATGAAAAGTATCACTAAAATCAATGTGGCAGGAAACCTGGGGATATGGGAGAGGAGATCTTCTAACAGTGTAAAAACTAAATGACAAAGTGATGGCAAACAGGAGAGAAATGATAAGAACATTAGAGGCTCAATTTAGGAGAAACAACATCCACCTAAAAACGGTTCCAGAAAAAACAATTTGACAATAAACTATTAAAAAAAAAATAAACACTTTTGGAAATAAACTCTCCGAAACTGGAAAAAAAATAAAAATAATAAAACGGTTCCAGAAGAAACAAAGGAGAAAATTGTCAAAGAAATAGTGTAAGAAGATTTTCTGGAACTGATAAACATGGCAATCTGCACAGTGAGGGCCAGCACGATGGTCAGCACTGTGACTAATCAAACAAGTGAACACCGACTGCATAAGAAATTATCTTTAGGGGCGCCTGGGTGGCTCAGTCGGTTAAGCATCCAACTCTAGCTCAGGCCATGATCTCATGGTTCATGGGTTCAAGCCCGTCGGGCTCTGTGCTGACAGCTCAGAGCCTGGAGCCTGATTCAGATTCTGGGTCTCCCTCTCTCCCTCTCTCTGTGTGTGTGTCTCTCTCTCTGCCCCTCCCCCACTCATGCTCTTTCTCTCTCTCTCTCTAAATTAAATGAAGATTTAAAAAATTAAAGAAAAAAAGAAATCTATCTTCATAAAATTTCAGAGCTGTAGGGATGAAGAAAAGGGAAAATTAGGTCCCGTACGAAAGGATTAGGAATCACAATGGTATCATGCAAACCTGGAAGGCAGATGACAAAATCCTGAAAGAAAATTATTTTCAACCTGAAATTTAATACTGAGCCACACTGTAAATCAAGAGTGAGGAGAGGGTGATGTCATTTTCAGACAGACAAGGAATCACACATTTTACTATCAGCTTTTGCATTGGAAGCTATAAAGAGCTGTTCCACTGAAGTGAAAGAGAAAAGTAGAAATGAAACGAAGAAACAAAAGACCCAGGAAAGAGAATATTTGATAGAGACAGAGAGAGAGAAAAAAAAAGGCAAATGGAAGTCTCAGGACATTAGCTGTGTGAAGTGAAACTCACATGAGCTCTGAGAAAAACATTCAACAGAGTTGGGGAATGTTTTCTGGGGTCGTTTTTGGTCTAGATTCTTGGAACAATGTAACTTTGGGCAACTCATTGAAACTCCCTGGGCTTCACTTGGGTTTCCTTGTTTGCAAAGAAATGAGACAAAACTGTATAATGTTTTGGTTTCCTTAGATTTCTAATATTCTTTGCAAAGCAAGAGGAAGAGATTGGTGATTAACTTTTTCCAAAAGAAAAGTGCAAGTATATCTACTTTTCACTTCCTGTGGAACAAAATGTTGGTACCAGAATAAAATAGAAAGAAAAAGAAAGCCACTTGACGTTCCTTCTAGTTCTAAAAGTCTATTATTCTTCCATTTGTGTAACCATCAAAGTTGAACTGGGGTGGTCTATGTGTATGGAGTTATTGTGAGACCTAAGTAAGCCAAGTAAAAATACACTAAATGTCATCTTTCTTGAGGTCTCGTGTTGGCCAGAGCCCCTTCTGATGGACCTAGTCGAGGCTGAGGCATCTCTACCCAGCATACATACTACTTGTTAAATACTAGCTTACATTTAAATCCAGTAACATGTTCTTAAATCTTATGGTTATTTTTTAAAATGTTTTAACATTTAAAAAAATTTATTATTGAGAGAGAGAGAGAGAGAGAGAGAGAGACAGAGACAGAGCATGAGCATGAGCATGGAAGGGGCAGAGAGAGGGGGAGACACAGAATCTGAAGGAGGCTCCAGGCTCTGAGCTGTCAGCATAGAGCCTAATGTAGGGCTTAAACTCATGAACTGCAAAATCATGACTTGAGCCAAAGTCGGTACTCAACTGACTGAGCCACCCACGTGCCCTGAAATTTTTTTTTAAAACAAATTTCTTCTGGGGCACCTGGGTGGCTCAGTCAGTTGGGTGGCTGACTCTTGATTTTGTCTCAGGTCATGATCTCATGGTTCAGGAGTTCAAGCCCTGTATCAGGCTCCACAGTGACAGTCCAGAGCCTGCTTAGGATTCTCTCTCTCTCTTTCCACATCTCTTCCCCTTCCATCATTCCCTCCAAATAAATAAACTTAACAAAAAACCCCATTAAACATAAGATCAAGTTTCTTCTGAGGAAGCAAATAGTGGTAAGTGTAGACTCAAATTCTAGCATCATCAGATAGTAACTTCTTAACTCTGCATGGACCAATTTAGCTCTTTAAAATCTCATTTTTCTCCTCTGTAAAGTGAGGTTGATAACACTAACCCTTCGTACAGAGGTTTTGAATTTCAGTGACATAATACATGTGAAGCACGCTGTCCTATTCGGGACACATGAGCACTCAACATGTACTTGCTACTTTGTAGCACTTGTTTCAAGCAAATTCAAGTTTCTTAAGGTACTCCGTAAAAATTTATAGATGTGGAAAACTTTGTAATCACTATGCAAACAATGTAGTTCCTTTATCTGTTGCCAAATCCAAGGTCATAAAGATTTACTACTATGCTTTCTTCTAAAAGGCTTATGGTATTAGCTCTTTTGGTTGTTGGGCCATTTTGGTTAATTTTTGTTATATGGCCTTAGCTAGGTGTCCAACTTCATTCTTTTGCCTGTAGATACCCAGTTGCCCCAGGACGGTTTGTGGAAGAGACTACTCTTCTCCTGTCAAATGGTCTTGGAACCCTTGTTGAAACTCAATTGACCATAGATCTCCAGGATTATTTCTGGATTCTCAGTTCTGTTTCATTGAGCATGCCTATTCTTATGCCAATACCACACTGTCTTGATTACTGTTGCTAGGCAGTAAGTTTTGAAATAGAGAAGTGTGAGTCTTCTAACTTTCTTCTATGTTTTCAATTTGTTTTGGCTCTTCAGGGCTCCTTGAAATTCCATATTTATCTGAGGACCAGCTTTTCCATTTCTGCAGAAAAAGCCATTGGGATTTTGAAAGGGATTGTATGGACTCTGTGGGTCACTTTGGATAGTGCCGCCATCTTAACATTAATCAATCCATGAACATGGTTGCTTTCCATTCACTTAGGTCTTGTTTAATTTCTTTCAGCAAATTTCTTTCAGCAATGTTTTGCAGTTTTCAACTCACAAGTCTTTCACCTCCTTGGTTAAATGTATTTCCATGTGTTTTATATTTTTGGATGCTGTGGTAAATGGAATTGTTTTCTTAATTATCTTTTCAGATTGTTCATTGCTGCTGTATAAAATCACAGCTGACTTTTGGGAATTGATCTTGTATCCTTCAACTTTGTTGACTTCATCTGCTGCTCCAGAAGGTTTCCTTTCAATTCTCTGGGATTTTTCTATATATAATGTCATGTCACTTGTGAAGAGAGATAGTTTTACTCATTCCTTCCTTTCCTATCTGGATGCCTTTTATCTCTTTTTATTGCCTGCCTGCTCTGGTTAGAACCTCCAGTACAATGCTGAGTAGCAGGAGTGAAAATGGGTATCCTTGTCTTGTCCTTGATATTAGGTAGAAAATACGTGGTCTTTCACCATTGAGTGTAATAGTAGCTATGGGTTTTTCATAAATTACCTTTACCCCATTGAGAAAGTTACCTTCTATTACCAGTTTTCTGTGTTTTTATCAGTATAGGATGTTAGACTTTGTTAAATATTTTTAGGCATCAACTGAGATGATCATGTGTTTTTTCCCCTTTGTTGTATTATGGTAGTGTATTACATCGATTGCTTCTCATGTGTTGAATCACACTTGAATTTCAGGAATGAATCGATATTGATCATGCTCTATATTCCTTTCACTATACTGTTGGATTTGGTTTGCTAGTATTTTGTTGAGGAGCTTCGCATCTGTATTTATAAGGTATATTGGCCTGTAGTTTTCCTCCCTTGTGCTGTGTACATACATTTTATGCTATGAGTGTTTGCACACATGCACACATACACACACATTTATAATTTACCAAAAATTCAAGCTGCTGCAGACACTTGAAACAAAATGTTTGCCCAAATAAGTATATTATTATACAATACGCCAGGAAGGATGACAAGCAAGAAGTTCTACTTTTCCTTGTCATTGTTATTTCTCAGTTGAGACTCTTAAGAAAGAGATAGGTCTGTGTGATTTATATCAAGTAGCCAACCCTCATCTACTGAACTATGTGCCATGTTGTCAAGTGCTTTGCAATTTTTAGCGTACACACACCTCGAAGTGCTGTAAAATGTTGGATTCTGTAGATCTGTCATCAAGGCAGAGTCTTAGACCTGCATTTCTTATTAGCTCCCAGGAGATACTGCTGCTGCTGGTCTGTGGACCACACCTGGAGTGGCAAGTTCACAGCCATGGGTTAGGTGGACCTGGGCTCACTCTTGCTTTGATTACTAATTACTTGTAAACAGAAATCTCCAATCATGAAGGCAGCTATGTTCAAACAAAAATTCTTCAGAAGGTGCTCAAGGAATACGAATGTGTGTGTATGTCTGGTTAAGAAGAGCAAAGATTTTGTCATAGGGAATACTTGTGACACGCACATGATCTAGGCCATCCGTCTGTACAATTCTACGTGCTTCATCTACCCCATTGAAAGCAAACAGAGCCAGGCCATGGCAACGTTGTGCAGCTGATAAACTTTTGCTACAACATGTCCAGCTTCTGCTTTTGGTGGCCTATTTTGGAAAGCGAAGGCCCTTCCCTGATCTCATGGGGCTCAGTGTCTCCTGTTGCTACTTTCCGCTCATGACTCAACATTGGGATTGAATCTGTTACCAGTCAGTTGCCTTCACTCCAATATACACTTTTTCTTAGGAGATAAGGGGGTTGACTCATGGTGATGCTGATAAAGGGCAGGTTCATCTGCAGTTGCTGAGGACCTTGAGCATGGGTGGGGGAGGAATACATTGATTGCCCTTGTGATTAGCATCTGTCCTGGCACCTCCTGCCCATATCTTTTCTCTGCTCTTTCCCCTCTAGTTCCTGCCAAAGCACAAGTGGGGGCCCTCTTCCCCCTGTCCCAAGGTAAGATTGTTTCTTCCATCTCAGATGTAGTTGTGTTCCCCAGGAAAGTCTCTTACGGTAGCTAGTTTTGGGTAACACTTTTGCCCCTTCTTTTATCTCAAGCCATGCCCTGAAAAGAGTACCATAAACTTTCATATTATCATGAAAGTGGAAAGATATGATTTAAAAATATAATACCAGAATGTGTCTTCTTCCTCAACAGATATTCCCAGGGCTATCCCTATGTGACAAGATGGTCATGAGAACTATGGGTTCGAATGCTGGAATGTGGGCAGGAATCCTTGGGAGGGAGGATAGGGGGAGTCAAATCATCACCACCAGGGCACAATAGAGCCACAGTCTTCAAAATATGGAGCTCATGTAACCTTAAATTTTTTTGAAGAGTTTTGTACTCTTACGCACTTCTTAAAGTTGATGTATTAAAAAAGACGTATACGAATTAAGAAGTTTTGAAGGAATAATTTTTATGTAGTCAATATTGATACTGAAAAGTAAACTGATTATATCATTCTTTTTAATATATCCAGTTCCATACCATAATGAGTCATACCCACCATCACCCATTAAAAAAGGTTTGTAATATTTATTTATTTTTGAAAGAGAGACAGAGAGACAGAGTGCAAGTGGGAGGAGCAAAGAAAGGAGACACAGAATCTGAAGCAGGCTCCAGGCTCTGAGCTGTCAGCACAGAGCCTGACCCGAGGCTCGAATGCACGAACCCAGAGATCATGACCTGAGCCAAAGTCGGACGCTTAATCGACTGAGCTGCCCATATGTTCCGCACCATCACCCTTTTAAAAATAAATGAACAAGCTTATCTTAATGGTCGGAAATTATCTCAATTCTTTGAGCTCATTCCCATTTCATCTCCCCCAGAGAAATGTATTTTATTTTATTTATTTTTTACAAGTTTATTTATCTATTCTGAAAGAGAGAGAGAGAGAGAAAGAGAGAGCATGAGTAGGGGAGGGGTGGAGAGAGAGAGAGTCCCAGGCAAGCTCCGTGTCATCAGTACAGAGCATAATATGGGGCTCAGGTCCATGGACCATGAAATCATGACCTGAGCTGAGATCAAGAGTCAGACATTCAACTTACTGAGCCATGCAGGTGCCCCCAGAAATGCATTTTAATGTGATGTGTATTTAGGCTTGAAAATCTCCCACTAACCACCCTCTTATACTTCTCTGCCAAAATTTGTATAGGAATCAAACAAAAATAAATATAAACAAAACAAAAATGTGTTTATAAATGAAATGTAACAATTTGAAATTCCTTATAACTCCATCAAGACTCCGAGCATAAAAATGTCAACATAAATTTACTTTATTTTTATTTTATTTTATTGTTAAACTCCCAAAGCAACACTTTATTGGCAATGCACATCTTGGTCAGATGGATAGGACATTATTCGCTTATTTTACTATTAGTACACAGATTACTGCTAAATTGAGCTGAGTTTCAGTATTATTTCTGTGCCAATGTCTCCTTTACATCACTGCTGGTGTTGAGAAACTTTGTTCATACAAATTAGATAGAAAGGAGAATCCTTATATCAATGCTACTCAATTTATTTTATTTAAAAAATTTTTTTAAGTTTTACTTACTTATTTTGAGAACAACAGAGTGAGAAGGGGAGGGACAGAGAGAGAGGAAGAGAGAGGCTCTGGCGTGTGGAGCCTGATGCAAGGCCTGAACGCACAAACCCCAGATCACGGTTTGAACAGAAACCAAAAGTCAGTTGCTTACTCAACTGAGACACCCAGATGCCCCTAATTTTAAAATTGTTTTAATGTTTATTTTGAGAGAGAGAGAGAGAGAGAGAGAGTGAGCAGGGGAGGGACAGAAAGACGGGGAGAGAGAATTCCAAGCAGATTTCACTGCAGGCTTCACGCTGTTCATGTAGAACCCGATGAGGGGCTTGAACGCACAAATCATGACATCATGACCTGAGCCAAAATCAGGAGTCCAACACTTAAGCATCTGAGCCACCCAGGTGCCCCTCAATGTTACTCAAGGTATTGACTGATTGATTGATTGATTGATTTTTAAACATGGGTCACTTTCTTTTCTTTTCTTTAATTTTTTTGGAAGTTTATTTATTTTGAGAGAGAGACAGAGCATGAGCAGGGGAGGGGCAGAGAGAGAGGGAGATACAGAATCCAAAGCAGGCTCCAGGCTCTGACAGCTCAGAGCCTGATGCAGGGCTTGAACCTGTGAGTGAGATCATGATCTGAGCCGAAGTTGGACGCTCAACTGACTGAGCCACTCAGGCGCCCCAGTGTTACTCAGTTTTAATCTATCTCCTTCTGAGATACACGATCATCTATCATCAAAAACTGCTTGATGAATGGAGACCTGTTTAGGTCTTCCTTCAGTTTTGTAGGAAATGAACTAAAACCAGCTAGATTGGCAAAACAATTCATTACCTAATTATTAGAGTGGTACACTTTCTAAACTGTTGCCAAGTCTTTGGGTTGGCCTTTCATTTGGCTCCTGAGAATGTCTTACACTGGAGGCCAACACACTATTGAAGATCAGAAGGGTCTTAGTGGAAGGTGAGAGAACCAGGAGGACCCCTTGAACTTGCTCCTCTCCAGGCACATCGCTTGTAGGAATGAATATGTACTGAAGCCGAAGACTGGAAAGTGATGCTCTAAAATCCTCTGAGGGTCGACATGCCCCCTGGAAAGTACTCCAGTGCCTCCAGTAGGCTTGCCTAACTGGACAACGCACCCAGCAGACCCTCCTGTGTTTTCTGAGAACTACTTTCAGAGCCTGGTAGGCTCTCGGTGCCCTGTCCTCTGCCATCTCTTCTGGCTCTCATAGACAGCTCCCTCCGCCCCCCAAAAAGAGTGCAGCACCCAACAAGTAATTTAAACCACCTTGATGTATGCCTCCAAAACCAAGTAATCTATTTCCATTGTTATTCCTAAACTGTCTGCTTAGAAGGACATACGAACTCCAGGGATGGAGAACTAGGGGAAGAGAGATCGGCTGCAGGACTGACTCACAAGAACCCTGGTCTAAATCAGGCCTTGGGCCAATCTGCCCTGAAGCTGGGAGGAGAGAGAAGAAAACACTTTTTTTTTAAGTCTAGTTATTTAAAAATAGTTGTCACCTTTCCAGAAGCCGGGGCCATTTTCTGTAAGACCTGATGACCTCATCCAATGTTGTGGCTAACTTACAGCCATATATAATTAAGTTCTGTCTTGCCGTGTTTCTGTTGCAAGATAATGCGGTGCTTCACTTCCTGCTACGCTGCCGTGGGAGGAGGAAGCTGGGAGAAAATACTGCCATGTGTGGCTGGCAAACGTTCCACCATCGCCCCTCTCCTGTTCTGGTAAGAACAGCCATGCGCTCTTCTGCGGGGGAAGGGGGGCTTGGACTTCACCTATGTTCCTACTTAATTTGCATACCAACCTGTAGCGGTGGTATTATCATTCCCACTTTATGGATAAGGAAATCAAGTCTCAGAGAGGTTATGACTCGGTCATCGTCTTGCATCAGTGGAGGGCAAACCCAAGACTACCTATTTGGTCCGTCTTCTTACTGAGGCTGTGTGTGTGTGTGTGTGTGTGTGTGTGTGTGTGTGTGTTAATGTTTTTATTTATTTTTGAGAGAGAGAGAGCATGAGCAGGGGAGGATCAGAGAGAGAGGGAGACACAGAATCTGAAGCAGGTCCCAGGCTCTGAGCTAGCTGTCAGCACAGAGCCCGACGCGGGGCTCGAACCCACAAACCTTGAGATCATGAGCTGAGCTGAAGCCGGATGCTCAAGCGGCTGAGCCACCCAGGCGCCCCATTGAGGCTGTGTTCTTACCAACGCCCATGAGGTCCCCTTAGATAGAAAACATCTCTTTAGCTGTGGCGGGTACCTCAGATGGGGGCGTGGGGAGCTGCGTTGGTAGATGACTGTGGTCTTCAGAAACGCCTAGCAGATGTGGTCTAGAGCAGTGCTTCCCAACCGCGTCTGCATCACAAGATGTAGAAAAGAGGAAAGCAGGGGTCCGGGTTATGCGGAAGCTTCCCGACTGGAGGTAAAAGACCCAGTGCCATCCCAGCTGCTGAAGGCGGTGCACTTGTGACCCAGGGAGAGCCTGGGGAGTGGGCGGTCCGATCCACAGTGCCCATCAAGCCGCTGCTGTGACAGTGGGAAGACCGCAGAATTCCATCCCTTCACAGGACAAGCGATCCACGATCCCCTTCTGAATTCACAATAATGGCACGTGTAGTGTCCTCAGAACGCTGGTGGCTTTGCAAGGTAGGGTAGAAGGAAGGCAGCGGACACTGTTCATGGGCAGCTACGAGTAACACCTCTTGTCCCCGGGGGTGGAGAGGTGGCCTGAGATTGCCAGCAGATCATAGCATTAGTCACTGTCTCTGCTCTTTTTCTTTTAATTGACCATCCAAAGGCTGCTCTGAATGAAGTTAGAAGAAATAATATAGTGTGGATTTATGATTTTCACTTTGGACTCAAATGATGTCTAAGGAAGTAGAGAATATATAGTTGTATGGATACATCCACCTCTGTACATGCACACACACAGAGACAGAGATGGAGAGAGACATAGAGACAAGGGAGAATACATAGGTCTATCTTGACAGTAGATATGTGTGCGCAGGCTCTGGGTTTTTATATAAGTGAGAAGACATTACCGTGTCCTGAGGCATGATGAAATTTGCTTTTTTAAAAAATGTTTATTTTTAAGAAAGAGAAACAGAGAGAGAGAGACAGAGCTCAAGTGGGGGAGGGGCAGAGAGAGAGCAAGACACAGAACCTGAAGCAGGCTCCAGGCTCTGAGCTGTCAGCACTGAGCCGGACCTAGGACTCAAACCTGCAAACCCACAAACCACAAGATCATGATCTGAACCAAAGTTGGGATGCTTAACCTATTGAGCCACCCAGGCACTCTGGATTTTGGTTTGTATTTTTAATCTTGAAGATTCTTCCTTAGGGAAACTTGGAGGTAGTGATGGGTGGATATTTTGTAGCCAGGGTCTGATCAAGCTGAGGGAAGACGAACCTACCTAGGTAGGCTTGCATCAGAGATAATACGTCAGCGTCCTGGGCTCACCCAGAAGTACTGTGTGCGGAACCAGACTAGAAATAAAACTCCAAGGAGATGGGGCCCCTGGGTGGCTCAGTCAATTGAGTGTCCACCTTCAGCTCGGGTCATGATCTCGCGGTTCATGGGTTCGAGCCCCATGTTGGGCTCCGTGCTGACAGCTCAGAGCCTGGAGCGGCTTTGGATTCTGTGTCTCCCTCTCTCTCTGCCCCTCCCTTGTTCACGCTCTGTCTCTCAAGAATAAATAAATGTTTAAAAAATTTAAAAAAAAAAAGAAAGAAAGAAAATCCTAGGAGAATCTCACAGGTCTCCTGGGTAGGATGCATCAAGGATATTGGTCTCCTGGGCTTGGGGGGGGGGGAGGGAGAAACAAGAGAGATACAAAAATTCCTCCTGGATACTTTAAAAAAAAACCTTAAATTTTTAGAAATATAAGTAACTATTTTAAAGATCTCCCTCACAAGCAGGAAAAAGGACTTGTTTATCAGGTAGATTATGTCAGTTTAGAAATATCCACCTCCAGCAAAAGAAATCAACATACTGAGTGTCTTTTTCGCCTTTAAAAGCCCCCTGATTATATTGTACACTTGAAACTAATATAACCTTGTATGTTCATTATACTTCCATGAAAAAAAATCCCCAAGATAAAAGTAAGGGGCATCTAAACAAAGTATAAGATCCGGTATTCTTGCTCAAATCTAAGTAGAGTCCTTTGCAATAAAGTTTGTAGGGATTCCCAGGCCCCACCCTAGACTTATCAAACCCCATCCCCTTGGGAGGAGAGCCTGAAGTCTGCATTTTAACAGCTCTCTGGGCCATTCTGATGTGTCATGCTCTGTACTTGAGAATGTTCTAGCAGAGCAAAGATGGCTGTGCATTGTGACTCAGAGGAGCTAATTATTGGCCTATGAGGACCACTTGGTATTTTTATGAGCATTCTAGAGAAGTGTGGGGTGGGGGAGGGGGCATGATGCTGACTCCAGGCAAGCTTGAATTCAGTTTGTTTGCATTTGCTCGTGTCTGTAACATTCTGGCTTTCCATTCCCACATCTGCACGCCCTACCCGGCCTGATCCCTCAAAGATCATTCAACTTCCTCTTCTGAACAAAGATGTCTGCCCTGTGCTCCTGTCTCTTTTTGGGCCCTGGCGAGCCAGGCTAGGTCAGAAGGTCCTCTTTAATCTAGTTGTAGAGGAAACCTGGAGCAGGTCCCAGACGACATGCCTCAGTTTCCATTCTAGTCTGGTCCTGTCATCACTGAAGGCATCCCAAGCCTCGAGAGTCACCTCGAAGCCAAATTGGCTCCACAATGATGCTTATGTAGTTCCTTCCACACTCCTGGTCGGTAGCCTTTCCACTCTCTGTCCCTCGGTAGTTTGGGAGCCTTATCTTTCTTTGCTGCTACAGGTGACAGAGGGGCTGTGGAAGTTGGAAGACGATTCAGATGCTTTTTCCACCTCAAGCACAGACTCTAGTCTACCCCCTTTCGGCGTTTTAATATCTCAAACAGATTTCCTTCTATTTTCATTAGTCAACTTGTTTGAACACTAATTTGACTTCCAGTTGCTTCTATTCAAATCATCAAGGCCTTCTAGATAATTCTCAGAAAACTTTCCCAGAAGAATTTGGCAATGAGTGGCCAGAAATTTGGGGCCACCAATGAGGTGGTTCCTAGCTTATGTTTTAGACTCTTTGGGAACAGAGATATCCAACTATCTTGTGTAAGGAGGGTTTAAGGGCAGAGACAGGTAGAAATAAGACACCTCATGGAAATGGGAAAATGTTTATAAACTAGAGAGTCCTAGAGGATGTGGTAAGGCCTCAATGACAGGATTACGTTGTTGCTCCCCGGGAGTCCAGATGTATGAATCGCAACTAGAATTTTGCAACATCAAATATGCTGACTCAAATACTCTCTGTATGACTCAAAGTCACGCTTTCTGAGAGAGAGGCTCTGCCTAGATCGGTTTTTGTGCTGGGCCACCTCAGTCTGCTGGCCACCTCAGTCTTCTGGCCAGACTCCGGATGGGCTGCCTTTGTGCTAGGTGCCCACCTGTGGTCCAATCAGCAGTGGCCAGGGAGTGCTGGATGGGGGTGAGAGCACATGATATGAAGCATGGCCACTGTCACAGGTTGGGTTCCCTAGAAGCGGACCCTGAGGATTTGTGCAGAGGTGATTTACCCAGAAAGTGTTCCCATGGAAAAACGAGTAGAGAAATGAGGGCGTGAAATCTAGACATCTACACGGGAAGTCAGGAGAGGAGGGATGTGGTATCAAGCCGAATCTCCAGGAAGGCAGGTTCAGTTCAGTGCCAGAGCTCTGGAGATTAAATAGGTCCCATCTCAGAGTCATCCCACTCACGGCGAGTCTAGTACCTGTGAGTATAGCATGGCACCTGCAGAAATGGCCAAATAAGACCAACCCAAATCAAAGGCCAACACAGGGCAGACAAGTTCACATTCACCAGACTCTGGCTCTTTCCAATATATGAAGAAGAGAAGAACTGTGTTCAGCTATGCAAACAGAGAAATTAACTTCCCTATTAATCACTGAGAGATACTATTTCAAATATCTGATCCAAACACAGCACATCTGTCCACAGCCAGCTCCATTTTTATTTCCACAACCTCTCTTCGTTTAAGGAATGACAGTATTCTGTATTACCGAGAAGCTACCTAGCCTTTCAGGAGTCCCTGGCTGACACTGTGTTCCCTCTTTGGGGGACTCTCCCCACGCTGGAGGCTGCACCATTCAGGTTTTCCCATGTGCCACCAGATGGTAATCTCTTTAAAGATGTGAACAGGGACCTACTAACAGCGATACAGACATTCAACTGCTGGTTCTCAGGGAAAAGTGTATTCCTATGCACACACGCAACTTCATTATATACTTTAATGATATGAGGGATGAGATAGCACACAACTTATAAGTAATAATGATATACAATACTCTGTGTTGTAAGTTGCATAAAGCCAATTGGTTTTCACAGAATGCTTCCACTGATTTTTGCTAAACTCTTCTATCTCTGGGCAGCCTAGAGCTACCATTGATGACCTGAATGTCAGTTGGTATCTTCATTTATGTGAACAGGTAAGACAAACATGAAGATGTGTGTTGGAACTTCATTCAACGACAGAGTGACGTCTGGTTCTCAAGACTAAGGCTGGAAGGACATCACCCCCGTCCCACAAGGGGCTCATAGTCTCACGGGAGAGACAATATGTAAAAGCATATGATGATGTAATAATGACTCTGATGGACACACAAGGAAAGAGAGCCCTGTGGGAGCCCACCATGTCCCACTGGATCAGGAGGCCACACAAAAATGTGACATTGCACATGCTATTTAGCTTCTAGAATCATAGCTCGTCACCTGCTCAACAAGGGAGTAAAAGATGATATTAAACTTGGCTGACTTCATGTACCTTTGGCTCTCTGCAGGTACTCACTCCCCACAGGGCGTGCCCTGCAATTCATGCTATGAAAAAGTCTATTCAATTTAAAAAGCTTACGGTGATACACACCCCTCCCTACAGATAGCTTAGTAACATAAGCAAAACACAACAGAGGCGGCTGATATCGCCTTGCTGTGGTTGTAAATGATAAAATTCTCAACAAATGCATCACACACTCACGTTTCCCAATCAGTGCCCCGAGAAGCCCTTTTCTGTAAATATGAGCGCAATATTCTGGGCCTTAAGTCAATGTGGATCCCATATCCAGTTCATAGGTTGACCTTGCGGCTTCCAAAAGTATCCATAGTCAACACAGCACTCAAGGAAACTAAAGCCATTGATAGGGGTGGTGCGAATTTAAATAAAATGTTGTAAATCTCTTTCTCCATCATTCCTGAGAACCAATGGCAAAGAATACATTTCACGATTTACATTATTCTATAATTTTACACTGAACTTTAGAACTTAATTATTCTAGGATTTAGGCTCCAATGTTTTTACAATGCAATATTTCTGATTTAGCCATAAAATGGAATTATGGAATTAAAAGAATTTAGAAAGAGTGGGTGGATTAGAGACAGCTGGATATAAAGGTAATCTCTTTTATGAGCACAAATTTTTTTTAATGTAATTTTTTAAAATTTAAATTCAAGCTAGTTAACGTACAGTGTAGTAGTCTTGGTTTCAGGAGTAGAACCCAGTGATTCGTCACTGACATATAGCACTCAGGGCTCATCCAAACAGTGTCCTCCTTAATGCCCATCCCCCGTTTGGCCCATCCCCCTCCAACACCCTCCCCACCCCAGCAACCCTCAGTTTGTTCTCTGTTGTTAAGAGTCTCTTATGGTTTGCCTCCCTCTGTGTTTTTTATCTTCTTTTTCCCTCCCTTCCTGTATGTTCATCTGTTTTGTTTCTTAAATTCCACATATGAGTGAAATCATATATTTCTGTTTAATTTTCCTAAACATTCTCCCTCACTCCCACACATACACACCACCACACACCTCTTTCACCTCCTTTCACTCTGTCTCTGTCTGTGGGTCCTTCTTCCATCTTTTTTCCATGTGCCTCCCTTTGCTTCTCCTCCCCACCCCCCACCCCTCACCCCTGCAATCCTAGACAGTATACTTAGATGGGGAACTGTCATCAAGCCTCAACTGACTTAGAATCTTTCACAGAATACACAGATACACCAAGTATTTCTCGACTGCTTTGGAGAAGGTCTGTGATTAGCTAGATATGTACATCAATTTTTCTTTCTCTCACTGAAACATATTTTAAGGACACATTTAATGTTAAACCAGTGTTTCCCGAGAGAGAGAGAGATATAGAGAGAGAGAGAGAGAGAGCCCAAATCTTTTCCTTAGAGTGAGGAAGGAGGGGAGCTAGCTAATGCTCCCAAGGGAGAAGGCTCTACTAGACAGAGGACAGGTGTGAATGTGGAGTCTTGCCCCATATCCTGACGGAAAACGGGCCACCAAGCCCTGTGCAGCCAGAGTCCCTACTCAGGTGCCTCAGGAAAGGCAGGGGAATCACCGCGGCCTCTGCTTGAGTTGCGTGTGCTTTACCGGGTCACCTCCAAGACCCAGCAGGTCTCCCAGGGAGCCGTGGTTACTAGGCGCGAGAGCGTCCATGGCAACCGCCAGCCACAAGGTTTCCCTCCGTTCCTCCCGCGCCCGCCGCCCGCCCCTCCTCCTACGGGCCAATCCGCTCCCGGAGAGCTGGCAGGCGCGGCCGTTGACTGGTCCGCGGGCGCTGACGTCACAAGTGGGGAAGGCGGGGCCAGGGCCGGACCAGTAGGGGGTCCCAGCCCTCAAGAGCCGTAGGTGGGGGGCTACCACCCTTCCGACTCAGCGCCCCTTCCCCACCCCTTGCCGCTGCGCGCTGACAGGTGAGTGGTCTCGTAGGCTCTTGCGTGCCGGCGGGACGACCTCTCCAGGGTCCCCTTCCCCAGGGAGGCCCCAACGTCTGACCTCAGAATTGGGGGTGAAGTGGAAACCCTGGAATTCCTCCTGCCTCTCTGCACTTCCCTATTCCCACGCCTCAAAATAGAAACCCTACAAACCCACTGGTTCCCAACCCCCTACCCCATGCCTTTGTAACTTACACTTCCGCTGGTCTGGAAGGATTGAGGAGTTATTTCTAAATACGGAGCCAGCGAAGGGGCGTCCGACCCCCAGACCCTGTGATCCTTGCTGTAATTTCTCAGTGCCCTGCAGTTCCATTGTCGCGCTGGGTCCTGCTTCATTAGTCGGGTTTCCAAGTGCCGCCGAGGGGAGGGCCCTGCCAACACCTGGCTGCTCGAAGAGGGTTCCTAAGGTTCCCAACAAGGCAGGTGTTTTCCCATGGCCTGTGGCCATGTCTGTTTGGTTCTGACCATGAAGCTCTTGTATTTTGACCGTTTAGACCAAACCCCTTTATGTTTCCTCCCTGGGTGCTTATAATGGTGCAGATAAGCAGTGTAGAAATGGGTAAAATTAGTCGTTTGGTCACTGTGGAAAAGGCAAGCAAACTGTTACACTAATAGGCAAAGTGTTTCGGGGTTTCTGATAATATTCTACTGTTTTTCTTTTTATTTATTTATGTTTAAATGTTTATTTTGAGAAAGAGACAGAGAGCCTTGGCAAAGGAGGGGCAGAGAGAGAGAGAGAGAGAGAGAGACTCCCAAGCAGGTTCCATGTTGTCAGCACAGAGCCCCACTTGGGGATTGATCCCACCAACCGGGAGATCATGACCTGAGCCGAAAGCAAGAGTCAGACTCTCAACTGACTAAGCCACCCAGTTTTCTTTTAAAATGAAATATTTTGCACAGTAAGTAGAGCATTCAAGCATTCATGCACCCATGCCTCACTTAACGCTAAGCACCTTGTAATTGTGGATGAGGACTCCCTCCTCTGTACCCCTGGGGGCTCCCCTCCCCTCTCTCCTTTCCCCACTGGTTTCCATGACTCCCAAATTCTGAGGTCAGACATTGGGGCCTCACTGGGGAAGGAGACGCTGTAAGGCTTGTTTCAGCAGATGTACCTAACAGAACTTAGTGTTTACTTACACTCTGTATATTTTTATACCCTTACTACTTAGGTATTTGTCCAAAAATGAACATATAGTGTAATTTTTAAAGTTTATATAATGGTGTCAGGCTTTATATGCTCCAGGACATGCATTTTAACTGTCGTGTGATTATGCTTTATGAACGTCCCATTGATGATGTATGCAACACTCCTGTGGATGGAGTTTTCAACTGTTTCCTTCTAAAAAGTTGTCAGACATGTATTCTTGTACATTCTGATTGTGCACACTCAACTTTCTCTAGGTATAGATCAAAAAATTGAGTTGCTGAATCATAGGGAATATGCTTTTTCTTTTCTTTTTTCTCTTTTTAATTTTTATTTATTTTGAGAGAGCGAGATGGGGAGTGAACAGGAGAAGGGAAGAGAGAGAGGGAGACAGAATCCCAAACAGGCTCCTCACTGTCAGCACACAGCTCGACGCGGGGCTTGAACTCATCAACCATGAGATTATGACCTGAGCTGAAATCAAGAGTTGGACCCTTAACTGTCTGAACCACGCACCCCCTGGGGAATGTGCTTTTTCAACTTTACTAGATATGTACCCCATAGCTCTCTAATGTATATTCATGTGTATGTCCACTCCCAGTGACAAGCATGGCTTGTTAAACATTTTTCTGGAAGAAAGAGATCATTGAATATTTCCCACATTCTCATTTAATAGATGCTTAAAGAGAAATTGCTTAAATGCTGAAATCTGCTATAATTTTTAAAAATTCTGCTGCTCATTAATGTGTTAGGGGCAGTGTTTTATTTCTGTTCCAGTTTGAAACTGTGAGTCATGATGAATATGACCAAGGGAGCCAAGGGGGACCGTACGTGATCATTTCAAGCCTATCTTGGTCACCGGTCTCTACTTGTCATGTCTTCTGCAGAAAATTGATCTGTAGATTTTTGTACCTTAAAATATTTATGATTTTAAAGTCTTGCCTAAATATGCTAATAAAATATGTTTATCCAACTCTAGGTCGTCCTTTGGATTGTAGGTGGAGCTTTCCAGTACTTAATCTTTGTGTGATTGATTATATTTTTAGTATGTTAATATTTATAGAAGACAATTATAGCATTTTTTCCCCAGTAGGTAAATAACTATTGACTACCCATTAAATATAGTCAAACACTGTATTTGACTTTATTTCTTAAATGTTTTTTGGTCATGCCTAAGAGTATAATAAAAAACAATTGCATAATTTAGGGTATGAAGTTTTCCATAGCTATTTTCAGTCATTTTTCCAAAGAATTTCTTCAGTTTACTTGCAAATATGAGACATTTATAGCATCAGTTAATGATCTTAGTATGTGCTGCATGAGTCCTGTTAAGACGTGACTGAGTTAGAATTTAGAGATTTGAATGTTCTAAAAGGCACATCATCAAAGTAAGCTCTAGGCTTTTAAAAAACAGAGATACTATTCCGTCCTTAAAAGGTTGGTAGAATTCATCAACAAATCCATCTAGGCGTTCGTTGAATTTTCTTTGAGGGAAGATTTTAAACTATAGATAGAATTCCTTTAACTACCCTGGGGCTATTCAGGTGTTCAGTTTCTTCGTTAGTCAGTTTTGGTTATTTGTATCTTTTAAAGAGTATTGTCCATCTCATCTCTGTTGCCAAATTTCTTGCACAAGGTTGTTAGTAACATTGCTTTATTAATGGTCTAATGTTTGCGGGATGTATGCCAATATCGCCTTTTCATTCTTGATATTAGTAATTTTTCATCTAATTTTATCTTGATCAGTCTGATGAGAGGTTTATCAATTTTATTGTTAGAATTTCACTGCTTTTGTTTTTCCATTTGTCTGTTTTCTATTTCATTGATTTTCCTCTTATTATTTCTTTCCTCCTACTTTGGCTTTACCTTGCTACCATCCTCTCCACCCCACTATTAAGAATAAAATGGATTTTTCTTAAGCACTACTAACTGCTTGCTTTTCTTGAAGCTACTGTACAGTATTTAATACATAGTAGCAGAATATTTACTATTGAAGCTTGAAAAGATGTGAGTTCTTTGTGTGCAACCTTTCATTTATGCATGTGAGAGGGTTTTTTTTTTAATGTTTTTACATTGTAGTACTTGTTTTGCTTGTTGCGGGTGTTTGCTTATTTAATACATTCCATCAAGGACAGAAATTACATGCTGTTGTTTTTTTTTTTTTTCCCATAGGAAGTGTGTCTTGGGTTTTTCCCTTATTATTTTCTTTACTTTTTTTTTTCCTCTTCTTTTTTTGGTGGTGGGGGTGGTTATGTCTAAATGAAGTTGATTTTACAACACCAAAGACTTAATCATCCATTCCCTACATAAAAGGTAGCTACT